>NW_022990918.1:0-148959 GCF_902827175.1 Gymnodraco acuticeps
TTCACAGTCCTTCAGTCAGTTCAGTTCTGGACCATGACTCTGTTCCACATGTCTTCAGTCGTTATGGAACCTATGACTTGTTCCACATGTCTTCAGTCAGTTAGTTCTGGACCCTATGACTCTGTTTCCACATGTCTTCAGTCAGTTCTGGACCCTATGATGTTCCAATGTCTTCAGTCAGTTCTGGACCCCTGACTCTGTTCCACTTCTTCAGTCAGTTCTGGACCATATGACTCTGTTCCAACATGTCTTCAGTCAGTTTCTGGACCCTATGACTCTGTTCCACATGTCTTCAGTCAGTTCTGGACCTATGACTCTGTTCCACCATGTCTTCAGTCAGTTGTGACCCATGACTTCTTTCCACATGTCTCAGTCATTTCTGGACCCTATGACTCTGTTCCACATGTTCTTCAGTCATTCTGGACCCGTATGACTCTGTTCCACATGTCTTCAGTCAGTTCTGGACCCTATGACTCTGTTCCACATGTCTTCAGTCAGTTCTGGACCCTATGACTCTTCCCACATGTCTTCAGTCAGTTCTGGACCCTATGACTCTGTTCCACATGTCTCAGTCAGTTCTGGACCACTATGACTCTGTTCCACATGTCTTCAGTCAGTTCTGGACCCTATGACTCTGTTTCCACATGTCTTCAGTCAGTTCTGGACCCCTATGACTCTGTTCCACATGTCTTCAGTCAGTTCTGGACCCTATGACTCGTTTCCACATGTCTTACAGTCATTTCTGGACCCTATGACTCTGTTCCACATGTCTTCAGTCCAGTTCTGGACCCTAATGACTCTGTTCACATGTCTTCAGTCAGTCTGGACCCATGACTCTGTTACCACATGTCTTCAGTCAGTTTCTGGAACCCTATGACTCTGTTCCACATGTCTTCAGTCAGTTCTGGACCCCATGACTCTCGCTTTCCACATGTCTTCAGTCAGTTCTGGACCCCTATGACTCTGTTGCCACATGTCTTCAGTCAGTTCTGGACCCTATGACTCTGTTCCACATGTCTTCAGTCAGTTCCTGGACCACTATTGAACTCTGTTCCACAATGTCTTCAGTCAAGTTATGGACCCCATGACTCTGTTCCACATGTCTTTCAGTCAGTTCTGGACCCTATGGACTCTGTTCCACATGTCTTCAGTCAGTTCTGGACCCTATGACTCTGTTTCCACATGTCCTTTCATGTCAGTTCTGGACCCATGACTCTGTTCCACTGTCTTCAGTCAGTTCTGGACCCTATGACTCTGTTCCACATGTCTTCTAGTCAGTTCTGGACCCTATGACTCTGTTCCACATGTCTTCAGTCAGTTCTGGACCCCATGACTCTGTTCCACATGTCTTCAGTCAGTTCTGCCGATCCCTATGACTCTGTTCCACATGTCTTCAGTCAGTTATGGACCCCATGACTCTGTTCACATGTCTTCAGTCAGGGTCTGGACCCCTGAACTCTGTTCACATGGCTTCAGTCAGTTCTGGACCCCATGACTCTGTTCCCACATGTCTTCAGTCTGTTCTGGACCCATGACCTGTTCCACATGTCTTCAGTCAGTTCTGGACCCCATGACTCTGTTCCACATGTCTCAGTCAGTTCTGGACCCTATGACTCTGTTCCACATGTCTTCAGTCCGTTCTGGACCCTATGACTCTGTTCCACATTTCTTCGTCAGTTCTTGGACCACATGACTCTGTTCCACATGTCCTTCAGTCAGTTCTGGACCTATGACTCTGTTCCACATGTCTCAGTCAGTTCTGACCCTATGACTCTGTTCCACATGTCTTTCAGTCAGTTATGGACCCTATGACTCTGTTCACATGTCTTCAGTCAGTGTCTGGACCCCATTACTCTGTTCCAATGTCTTCAAGTCAGTTACTGGACCCTATGACTCTGTTCCACATGTCTTCAGTCAGTTCTGGACCCCATGACTCTGTTCCACATGTCTTCAGTCAGTTCTGGACCCATATGACTCTGTTCCACATGTCTCAGTCAGTTCTGGACCCCTATGACTCTGTTCCACATGTCTTCAGGTCTGTTCTGGAGCCCATGACTCTGTTCCACATGTCTTCAGTCAGTTCTGGACCCTATGACTCTGTTCCACCATGTCTTCAGTCAAGTTCTGGTACCCTATGAACTCTGTTCCACATGTCTTCAGTCAAGTTCTGGACCCTATGACTCTGTTGCACATGTCTTCAGTCAGTTCTGGACCCTATGACTCTGTTCCACATGTCTTCAGTCTGTTCTGGACCCATGACTCTGTTCCACATGTCTTCAGTCAGTTCTGGACCCATGACTCTGTTCCACATGTCTTCAGTCAGTTCTGGTCCCTATGACTCTGTTCACATGTCTTCAGTCAGTTCTGGACCCCATGACTCTGTTCCACATGTCTTCAGTCAGTTCTGGACCACATGACTCTGTTCCACATGTCTTCAGTCAGTTATGGACCCCATGACTCTGTTCCACATGTCTTCAGTCAGTTCTGGACCCTATGACTTGTTCCACATGTCTTCAGTCAGTTATGGACCCCATGGCTCTGTTCCACATGTCTTCAGTCAGTTCTGGACCCCATGACTCTGTTCCACATGTCTTCAGTCGGTTATGGACCCCATGACTCTGTTCCACATGTCTTCAGTCAGTTCTGGACCCCATGACTCTGTTCCACATGTCTTCAGTCGTTCTGGACCCTATGACTCTGTTCCACATGTCTTCAGTCAGTTCTGGACCCCATGACTCTGTTCCACATGTCTTCAGTCAGTTCTGGACCCTATGACTCTGTTCCACATGTCTTCAGTCAGTTCTGGACCCTATGACTCTGTTCCACATGTCTTCAGTCAGTTCTTTTCCACATGTCTTCAATCAGTTATGGACCCCATGACTCTGTTCCACATGTCTTCAGTCAGTTCTGGACCCCGTGACTCTGTTCCACATGTCTTCAGTCAGTTCTGGACCCTGTGACTCTGATCCACATGTCTTCAGTCAGTTCTGGACCATATGACTCTGTTCCACATGTCTTCAGTCAGTTCTGGACCCCGTGACTCTGTTCCACATGTCTTCAGTCAGTTCTGGACCCCATGACTCTGTTCCACATGTCTTCAGTCAGTTCTGGACCCTATGACTCTGTTCCACATGTCTTCAGTCAATTCTGGACCGTATGACTCTGTTCCACATGTCTTCAGTAAGTTCTGGACCCTATGACTCTGTTCCACATGTCTTCAGTCAGTTCTGGACCCTATGACTCTGTTCCACATGTCTTCAGTCAGTTCTTTTCCACATGTCTTCAGTCAGTTCGGACCCCATGACTCTGTTCCACATGTCTTCAGTCAGTTATGGACCCCATGACTCTGTTCCACATGTCTTCAGTCAGTTCGTACCCCATGACTCTGTTCCACATGTCTTCAGTCAGTTCTGGACCCTATGACTCCGTTCCACATGTCTTCAGTCAGTTCTGGACCCTATGACTCTGTTCCACATGTCTTCAGTCAGTTCTGGACCCTATGACTCTGTTCCACATGTCTTCAGTCAGCTCTGGACCATATGACTCTGTTCCACATGTCTTCAGTCAGTTCTGGACCCCATGACTCTGTTCCACATGTCTTCAGTCAGTTATGGACCCTATGACTCTGTTCCACATGTCTTCAGTCAGTTCTGGACCCTATGACTCTGTTCCACATGTCTTCAGTCAGTTCTGGACCCTATGACTCTGTTCCACATGTCTACAGTCAGTTATGGACCCCATGACTCTGTTCCACATGTCTTCAGTCAGTTCTGGACCCCGTGACTCTGTTCCACATGTCTTCAGTCAGTTCTGGACCCTATGACTCTGTTCCACATGTCTACAGTCATTTCTGGACCCTATGACTCTGTTCCACATGTCTTCAGTCAGTTCTGGACCCTATGACTCTGTTCCACCTGTCTTCAGTCAGTTCTGGACCCCATGACTCTGTTCCACATGTCTTCAGTCAGTTCTGGACCCCATGACTCTGTTCCACATGTCTTCAGTCAGTTCTGGACCCTATGACTGTTCCACATGTCTTCAGTCAGTTCTGGACCCCATGACTCTGTTCCACATGTCTTCAGTCAGTTCTGGACCCCATGACTCTGTTGCACATGTCTTCAGTCAGTTCTGGACCCTATGACTCTGTTCCACATGTCTTCAGTCTGTTCTGGACCCCATGACTCTGTTCCACATGTCTTCAGTCAGTTCTGGACCCCATGACTCTGTTCCACATGTCTTCAGTCGGTTATGGACCCCATGACTCTGTTCCACATGTCTTCAGTCAGTTCTGGACCCCATGACTCTGTTCCACATGTCTTCAGTTAGTTCTGGACCCTATGACTGTTCCACATGTCTTCAGTCAGTTCTGGACCCCATGACTCTGTTCCACATGTCTTCAGTCAGTTCTGGACCATATGACTCTGTTCAACATGTCTTCAGTCAGTTCTGGACCCTATGACTCTGTTCCACATGTCTTCAGTCAGTTCTGGACCCTATGACTCTCTTCCACATGTCTTCAGTCAGTTCTGGACCCTATGACTCTGTTCCACATGTCTACAGTCATTTCTGGACCCTATGACTCTGTTCCACATGTCTTCAGTCAGTTCTGGACCCTATGACTCTGTTCCACATGTCTTCAGTCAGTTCTGGACCCCATGACTCTGTTCCACATGTCTTCAGTCAGTTCTGGACCCTATGACTGTTCCACATGTCTTCAGTCAGTTCTGGACCCCATGACTCTGTTCCACATGTCTTCAGTCAGTTCTGGACCCCATGACTCTGTTGCACATGTCTTCAGTCAGTTCTGGACCCTATGACTCTGTTCCACATGTCTTCAGTCTGTTCTGGACCCCATGACTCTGTTCCACATGTCTTCAGTCAGTTCTGGACCCCATGACTCTGTTCCACATGTCTTCAGTCAGTTCTGGTCCCTATGACTCTGTTCCACATGTCTTCAGTCAGTTCTGGACCCCATGACTCTGTTCCACATGTCTTCAGTCGGTTATGGACCCCATGACTCTGTTCCACATGTCTTCAGTCAGTTCTGGACCCCATGACTCTGTTCCACATGTCTTCAGTTAGTTCTGGACCCTATGACTGTTCCACATGTCTTCAGTCAGTTCTGGACCCCATGACTCTGTTCCACATGTCTTCAGTCAGTTCTGGACCATATGACTCTGTTCAACATGTCTTCAGTCAGTTCTGGACCCTATGACTCTGTTCCACATGTCTTCAGTCAGTTCTGGACCCTATGACTCTCTTCCACATGTCTTCAGTCAGTTCTGGACCCTATGACTCTGTTCCACATGTCTACAGTCATTTCTGGACCCTATGACTCTGTTCCACATGTCTTCAGTCAGTTCTGGACCCTATGACTCTGTTCCACATGTCTTCAGTCAGTTCTGGACCCCATGACTCTGTTCCACATGTCTTCAGTCAGTTCTGGACCCTATGACTGTTCCACATGTCTTCAGTCAGTTCTGGACCCCATGACTCTGTTCCACATGTCTTCAGTCAGTTCTGGACCCCATGACTCTGTTGCACATGTCTTCAGTCAGTTCTGGACCCTATGACTCTGTTCCACATGTCTTCAGTCTGTTCTGGACCCCATGACTCTGTTCCACATGTCTTCAGTCAGTTCTGGACCCCATGACTCTGTTCCACATGTCTTCAGTCAGTTCTGGTCCCTATGACTCTGTTCCACATGTCTTCAGTCAGTTCTGGACCCCATGACTCTGTTCCACATGTCTTCAGTCAGTTCTGGACCACATGACTCTGTTCCACATGTCTTCAGTCAGTTATGGACCCCATGACTCTGTTCCACATGTCTTCAGTCAGTTCTGGACCCTATGACTCTGTTCCACATGTCTTCAGTCAGTTATGGACCCCATGGCTCTGTTCCACATGTCTTCAGTCAGTTCTGGACCCCATGACTCTGTTCCACATGTCTTCAGTCGGTTATGGACCCCATGACTCTGTTCCACATGTCTTCAGTCAGTTCTGGACCCCATGACTCTGTTCCACATGTCTTCAGTCCGTTCTGGACCCTATGACTCTGTTCCACATGTCTTCAGTCAGTTCTGGACCCCATGACTCTGTTCCACATGTCTTCAGTCAGTTCTGGACCCTATGACTCTGTTCCACATGTCTTCAGTCAGTTCTGGACCCTATGACTCTGTTCCACATGTCTTCAGTCAGTTATTTTCCACATGTCTTCAATCAGTTATGGACCCCATGACTATGTTCCACATGTCTTCAGTCAGTTCTGGACCCCGTGACTCTGTTCCACATATCTTCAGTCAGTTCTGGACCCTGTGACTCTGATCCACATGTCTTCAGTCAGTTCTGGACCATATGACTCTGTTCCACATGTCTTCAGTCAGTTCTGGACCCCGTGACTCTGTTCCACATGTCTTCAGTCAGTTCTGGACCCCATGACTCTGTTCCACATGTCTTCAGTCAGTTCTGGACCCTATGACTCTGTTCCACATGTCTTCAGTCAATTCTGGACCGTATGACTCTGTTCCACATGTCTTCAGTAAGTTCTGGACCCTATGACTCTGTTCCACATGTCTTCAGTCAGTTCTGGACCCTATGACTCTGTTCCACATGTCTTCAGTCAGTTCTTTTCCACATGTCTTCAGTCAGTTCGGACCCCATGACTCTGTTCCACATGTCTTCAGTCAGTTATGGACCCCATGACTCTGTTCCACATGTCTTCAGTCAGTTCGTACCCCATGACTCTGTTCCACATGTCTTCAGTCAGTTATGGACCCCATGACTCTGTTCAATCAATCAATCAATCAATGTTTATTTATATAGCCCAATATCACAAATGTTACATTTGTCTCAGTGGACTTTACAGTTTGTACAAAATATCAGTATGACAATACGACACCCTCTGTCCTTAGACCCTCACATCGTACAAGGAAAAACTTCCGGAGAAAACCCACAGTTTAAAGGGAAAAATGGGAGAAACCTCAGGGAGAGCAACAGAGGAGGGATCCCTCTCCCAGGACGGACAGACGTGCAATAGATGCCGTGTGTAAATTGAAAAGATAATACATTTGCAACATAGGTAGTCCAAATGTTTGGAAATGCATGTGTGTATAATAGGAAGATGAATCCACGAGGATATCCATCCAGGACCTATGATCCAGGACCACAGCCACGACTCAAGATCCAGGGCTCGCGATCCAGGACAGAGGAGCGCAGGATCATCCATGACTCCGGATCCCGGCGTATATAGACACCAAAAAGAAAGACATTTGGGGAAGCTGGGTTAATCGGAACATGAGAGTACACAGGTATAGACAGAGAGAAGGAAGAAGTAAGATGTCCCCCGACAAACTAAGCCTATATCAGCAAAACTAGGGGCTGGATCTAATCAGCCCTAACTATAAGCTTTATCAAAAAGGAAGGTCTTAAGCGCACTCTTAAAAACGGATAGGGTGTCTGCCGCCCGAACACAAACTGGAAGCTGATTCCACAAATGTGGAGCTTGATAAGAAAAGGCTCTGGCTCCCATTGTACTTTTAGAGACTCTAGGAACAACCAACAACCCTGCATTCTTGGAACGCAATGCCCTAGTAGGACAGTAAGGTATAATGAGTTATTTAAGGTAAGATGGCGCCTGCCCATTAAGGGCTTTGTAGGCGAGAAGAAGAATTTTAAATTCTATCCTGTGTTCTATAGGGAGCCAGTGTAAGGCAGCCAGAACAGGAGTAATGTGGTCCCTTTTCCTAACTCTGGTTAGTACACGAGCCGCAGCATTTTGAATCAGCTGAAGCGACTTGACTGACTTCTTGGTACATCCTGATAATAAAGAGTTACAATAATCCAGCCTTGAAGTAACAAATGCATGGACTAGTTTCTCTGCATCGTTTTGAGGCAAGATATGCCTGATTTTTGCAATGTTACATAGATGGAAGTAGGCGGTCCTTGAAATTGATTTTATGTGGGCGTTAAAGGATAAATCCTGATCAAATATAACACCAAGATTCCTTACAGTCTCACTGGAGGCCAAATTAATGCCATCCATAGTTAGTATATCCTTAGATAATTTGTTTCGTAGATTCTTCGGGCCAAGTACAATAACTTCAGTTTTGGTCGTGTTTAACATCAAAAAGTTTAAGGTCATCCACGTTTTTAAGTCCTTAAGGCAGTCTTGAATTTTATTTAGATGATTAATTTCATCAGGCTTGATTGATAAATATAGTTGAGTATCATCCGCATAACAATGAAAGTTTACAGAATGATTCTGTAAACTTGATTGATTCTGGACCACATGACTCTGTTCCACATGTCTTCAGTCAGTTCTGGACCCCATGACTCTGTTCCACATGTCTTCAGTCAGTTCTGGACCCCATGACTCTGTTCCACATGTCTTCAGTCAGTTCTGAACCCTATGACTCTGTTCCCCTTTCTTCAGTCAGTTATGGACCCTATGACTCTGTTCCACATGTATTCAGTCAGTTCTGGAATCTCTGACTCTGTTCCACATGTCTTCAGTCAGTTCTGGACCCCTTGACTCTGTTCCACATGTCTTCAGTCAGTTCTGGACCCTATGACTCTGTTCCACATGTCTTCAGTCAGTTCTGAACCCTATGACTCTGTTCCCCTTTCTTCAGTCAGTTATGGACCCTATGACTCTGTTCCACATGTATTCAGTCAGTTCTGGAATCTCTGACTCTGTTCCACATGTCTTCAGTCAGTTCTGGACCCCTTGACTCTGTTCCACATGTCTTCAGTCAGTTATGGACCCTATGACTCTGTTCCACATGTATTCAGTCAGTTCTGGACCCTGTGACTCTGTTCCACATGTCTTCAGTCAGTTCTGGACCCCTTGACTCTGTTCCACATGTCTTCAGTCAGTTCTGGACCCTATGACTCTGTTCCACATGTCTTCAGTCAGTTCTGGACACTATGAGTCTGTTCCACATGTCGTCAGTCAATTCTAGACCACATGACTCTGTTCCACATGTCTTCAGTCAGTTCTGGACCCTATGATTCTGTTCCACATGTCTTCAGTCAGTTCTGGACCCTATTAGTCTGTTCCACATGTCTTCAGTCAGTTCTGGACCACATGACTCTGTTCCACATGTCTTCAGTCAGTTCTGGACCCTATGACTCTGTTCCATATGTCTTCAGTCAGTTCTGGACCCTATGACTCTGTTCCACATGTCTTCAGTCAGTTCTGGACCCTATGAATCTGTTTCCCTTTCTTCAGTCAGTTCTGGACCCTATGACTCTGTTCCACATGTCTTCAGTCAGTTCTGGACCCTATGACTCGGACACGAGTTCTACCAATGCTCATTAGAGGTAAGAGTGGTAGGGGAGGAGTGGAGTTATCTTTGTATTTAGGCTGCAAGTCGACAAAGGTGATCAGATGCTAATAATGATCCGTTTCATTTGATATTGATTGTCTGCCAATACCGAATCCTGATCCGATTCTTCTATTTCCCAGATAATACAGCTGCACCGTGTACACTAGCTCTATTTGTTTTTGCCATTGCAATTCACCATAAGCAATTGTTGACTGTAACATCTACCGACTGTAATTTGTAATGTATTTGACCATACTTTAACGGTTCTGGCAGTCTATCATGGTTGTGCTAAGATGATTTTGAGTACAGTGCTTTACTGTGAAATAATAGTTAAATAATGTGAAATCCAATTCTACTGTTTTATAGATATTTTGTTGTGATATTATACTTTTGATTACAATATTTCTCTGTAATATGATACTCTTAAATGCTGTGAAATCCTTGCAATTTTTACAATGTTGTTGTGATATTACAACATTTGATGTGATATTACAGAGGATTTTGATTGCAGTATTTTATTGTGAAATAATAGTTAAATGCTGTGAAATCCAAGGATTCAGTCCTTTTTACATGTATTTGTTGGGATATTACAGGGGGCCTTGATTACAATATGTCACTGTAAAATATTACTGTTAAATGTTGTGAAATGTTAAATTGTTTACAGTGCAACCACAGCAGCCCACATGTTAACGTGAATGTCAAGTTTTCTTTTTACAGTGTACTTATATCTGTACATTTCTTTTCAGTTTGCTTCAAGGAGTGGCTTCAACAGACAGAAGTGCAGGCCAGATTGGGAAAGGCTGGAAGCTACACAACGGGAAACATTATGGACATGAACAAGGAGAAACAAAAACACTTTCTTTGTTGCCTTTTCCTTATCATGCACAGTGTTACTGTTTTTGTTACCATTTCAATATTGAATTATATTTATCACTTTTATTTTAAATCAAATGCACCTGTTTTAGATCATATATTTATTTTGATGTATAGGTTGATTTGCAGGTTGGTTGTTATTTATATTGTTACTGTGTATTTTATTATATTAACTAGCTATTTATTGCTATTTATTCAATTTAAATGCTGTTATGAACACTATACAATGTCTTTATTTTGGTAGATAACAGAATACATGACACAATGAATCTTTGTAATATATTTATGTTCTCTGGTTTAAATGATCATACCAGTATTTAATGTATGCTGGTGACCTGGAATCCTGGTAAGCTTTCAGCATGGTATATTTAATACTATTATCAAACATAAACTGGTGATAGATGGATGCTGGTGACCAGCATCTTTTTAGCCGGCCAGGATGGCTGGTCTAGCTGGTGGCTGGTTTGGCTGGTTTAGCTGGTCTAGCTGGAGCACCAGCTAAACCAGCTAGACCAGCCATCCTGGCCAGCTGGTCAGCCTGGTTGACCAGCCTGGCCAGCTCAGTTGGTCTAAGCTGGTTTTTCAGCAGGGTAGACGACGCGGCAGACAGGGAGAATGAAAAAACATGGATACAAATCAAAGAAAACGAAAAGAAAAAGGTGAAGCAAAGAAATGTCGCAAATTGACCTTTTTGGCAGCAGCGCTGCTACAAGCACTATCAGCAGCAGCTGAGCACAAGTGCAAGATGATGAAGAGAATGATGAGGGCTCGAGTTCAGATATACAGCCAGCCTCCTGCGTTCATGATAATAATAATAATAATAAGAAGAAGAATACATTTGATTTATATAGCACACTTTAAAGACAACGTCATCTCAAGGGGATGATGAGGGACAGAGAGTTGAGCTGGTGGAAGAACCAGCTCAACTGGTACATACAAGTGCAGTGCCACATTTTACCGGTCATGTGATCACGTCACGTGACAATGACGTCACATTCCCACACATATATAAGAAGCAGCCTGTCACTTGAAGCTTCACAACCTCCATCTTCTCCAACGGTTCAGAGCAACTTTAACAGACAGAGACGGTGACACCATCATCATGCTGGCTTTCCTCTTCCTGTTGGGCCTGGCTCTGGGTGCTGTGTCTTCTTCAGATGACCCATCAGTGGAGCTACAGCAAGACAGCTGTCCCTCCTGGTTCTCCTTCAATGGCCGCTTCTACAAGTACTTCAACACAAAGATGACCTGGGCTGATGCAGAGCTCAACTGTGTGTCCCAGGGAGGCAACCTGGTGTCTATCCACAGCAGAGAGGAAGAGGACTTTGTCAAAGCCCTGATCAAACGCTCTGACCCTGCTGAGGGAGGAACATGGATCGGACTCCGTGACTTGGCCAAAGAAGGAAGTTGGATGTGGTCTGATGGGTGTGCAGCCAAGTATTTCTTTTGGCATAGAGGAGAACCAAACAACCTAGGAGATGAAGACTGTGTACAGGACAACTTTGGAAAGATGTGGAATGATAAGAGGTGTTCACATACTTTTCCCTCAGTTTGTGCATCTCGCACAACTTGTCCTTAAACTGAGATGTTACGTGTTCACCTGTTTTGTTAACATGATAACAATAAAGACACAGATGTAAACTTGTATATGTGTGTGAACAGAAGTCCTTTTGTCTAACCTTTATTCTTATGAATGTTACATATTCACACTGGTCGCTCCAGGGGTTAATCAGAGGAGTTATTTCTACACCTTTTTAAATACATTTAGTAAATAATATTGATGATGCATTATTATTACATTTTGATCCACAGATTTGAGCCGTTGCTTATTATTCCTGGTGTTCTACTTATTTGTTTGAACCACGCACAGTTGTATATCATTCAATGATCACATGATGTGGTCAGGTATGTACGGCACCTGGTGTGTGGATGACCAACGGGCTGAACTCGCTCTTTTCTGTTGACCCTATAGTCCTTCTTTGGTTATTGTTTGTGTTCTTTTGTTCAGTCAACTTTAAGTTTTGCACAGATTTGATTTAGGAATGCTTCAAAGTGATGAGTCTTAGCGACATGATTTATTGGGAAAAGTACCATCACTCTTTTTCTGGTTATGTGAACAGGTGTTTAATGGACAGGGACACTACTGATCATGTTTCTCTTTCACATGGACGTAAAAGTATAAACCTAAAATGTACTCAACAGCACTATTTTCTGATAAACAAGACATTCATCCTCTCTGTTGTTTTAAAGCAGGGGTGGGGAACCTCCGGCCCCTGGGCCCTATACGGCCCGCGAGACCATTTGGTACGGCCCTCGAGGTAATTTCTAAACACACGCAAAAAAGAAAAACATGACAGAAATCTAGACCGCACAAAAAATAAACAAGCGAGTGCCTGTTTTTCCTGGCCACGGTCAGGGTCCTTGAACACAACATGAGCCTAACGTGGTATATGTCTCGTCTGACAGGGGTGTAGTTCTGACGGAGAGCACCAGAACACCGCTCCGGCACTTCAGTACCCATAAGGAGCCATACACATGCCGCAGTTTCTGCGTGGCTGTGTCTTTAGTTGAAAGCCCAGTGGCGATCTGTTCATCTGTCACACTGATCATACAGTCAATAACTTTGTTGTTATTAGCATCTGGTTAGCTAGCTATGCTAACGAATATAAGAAGCTTTGTTTCCAACCAGTGAGGTAAAGGCACATCTTTATATGATCATTATAGTTATCCAAAAATAAGAGAATAAAGTAAACGGGTATAAAATACTATATGACAGTAAAAAAAAGTTGTTATTAATAAACAAGAATACAGTTTGAAAGGAGAGTGATTTGTAAAATGTCCATAAATAAAAAGAAATCTGTTTACAGTTCTGTTTCATCTGGGTGTTGAGAGATGTATCCATAGAGCTCCTAATGTTGCTCTCAAAGTGCACCAGATTGATGCTTTCAACTTCAACATTTAAAAAGAGCATGCCCCCCGGACCCCCCTAGAGGAGGTTAGGTCCCCCCCCCCACTTAAATCATGGATAGGAAACTAAATACATTTACACACATCTTGTGTCCATATCTTTCTGTTTGGTGTTCATGCCACACCGTGCACGTGCATGCATCATCATGGTGAGAGATCTGGAGGTTGCTTTTTCTTTGCACAGCATGAAAGAAAGGCCAAATGAATGGGCTGTGATTTTAGTCTTTTAAGCAGAGGTCAATCATTTGTACGGCCCTCGGAGGATGTTGAAGAAATTGAAATGGCCCTTGAGAGGAAAAAGGTTCCCCACCCCTGTTTTAAAGGAAGACTAACGAGAGGAGGGCTTGAGCTATCTGATATAGTTAAGATTACAGAGTATAATATATATATATATATATAGCACTATTCAATATACCGTAGTACTTGCTTGGAGTGTATTCAGGCAGGCATGGCGTGAAACTCAAAAAGTGGCAGCATGGTTACAGACATGTTTATCATCACCTGCGTCTCAGATTTCAATGCGATTCATATCAAATGAATGATTCTTGGTTTTTGTTGGGAAACAAAAACAATCTAATCTGGCTTGGCTTGTGTTTAGCAACGGAGATATGACATCTTATTGAACCAGGTCACTGCTCACCTGTTACTCTGTTAACGTGCCTTTGGCCACAAGACACAGATGGACACTCACTGTGTATGAAAGTCCTGTTTGTGATATATGCAGCATAATAGTTCACTTTGTTAGCAAGGAAACAATGCATTCTTCAGACACTTTGACAGCACATCTCCCCTTTGAAGCCAGTCTCCTGAACTGTTGCTGAACAGCAGACAGTGCAGCCTCTAAGTTAGAGAAAAGTGCTGAATGTTTCAAATGTAGCTTAGTAGCCATTTAGCATCATGGTACAAGGCTTTGCTGGAGTGACATTAAGAAAGTCAAAAGAGTCAGTCTGGAGTGCAGAACACAAATCTTTGGTTGATCATTATTTTCAAAAAAAAGTCAAACTTCTTGGGTTTTTCCTTTGTGTGTTATTTGATTGAAGAGGTACTGGAAAATAACCGGGTGAAAGCAAAGTGCCCACAATCCTTCTGTGCATTGCTGACTAATGCAAACGGACCACACCCTGGACGACAGTGTTACAGTTTAAACTCCCCAAATAACCCACAACTAGAGGATCAGCTTCAGTTCAAAGGTCATGGAGAGGAAGGAGGGAAGGAGACAGAAATAGTGTATATGGTGAATTGGCAGCATTTATATAGCACTGTTCCACTCTCGTGAGCCCTCAAATGACTCTGACATAAGTCCAGCTGAACAGCAGGATACACACGTTCATAGTGCATGCACCTGCTAAGGGAGAACAAGGTTCACACTCACACTGACCGCCATGCAATCAGGAGCAAGTTAGGGTTAATTCTCTTTGTCTCTTGGAGTTCAGGAGAGCCCAACAATGATGGAAATGAAGACTGTCCACACCAACTACGGTTTGGATCACACATGGAATGATTTCCATTATTATTCTTATCACTCAGTTCGTGCATCTGGCTTGGCTTGTGTTTAGCAACGGAGATGTGACATCTTATTGAACCAGGTCACTGCTCACCTGTTACTCTGTTAACGTGCCTTTGGCCACAAGACACAGATGGACACTCACTGTGTATGAAAGTCCTGTTTGTGATATATGCAGCATAATAGTTCACTTTGTTAGCAAGGAAACAATGCATTCTTCAGACACTTTGACAGCACATCTCCCCTTTGAAGCCAGTCTCCTGAACTGTTGCTGAGCAGCAGACAGTGCAGCCTCTAAGTTAGAGAAAAGTGCTGAATGTTTCAAATGTAGCTTAGTAGCCATTTAGCATCAGGGTACAAGGCTTTGCTGGAGTGACATTAAGAAAGTCAAAAGAGTCAGTCTGGAGTGCAGAATGTTTGAACATGAGGCATCATTTCTCTTTATTCTGAGAGTCTCATTTGAAAGATGCTTTCTGTTAAACCTATTCACCAATTGTTGCTCAGCAAGATCTCCTAAATCAGAGCTGTGGTCTGTTCCTATTCAGGGCCATAGAAAGGCCTTGTGGCAGTCGTTTGACTATTCCCCTGTACATTATGCCCACACATCAAAACACATCTCTGCTCACTGTTATCAGAGCATTCGTATTGTACCATCTTCCTGATTGTATTGTATATTGTTTATTTTTGTGTTCCTGTGCCATGTTTAGAGCTTTAGTAAAGTGCAAGTGCGCTTTCAGAAGGAAACACTTGTGTGCTTTGGAGCTACATGCTGTAATGTCAAAGTACCTGTTGGGCCTTGTAGCCACTGGAGGGCAGCAGAGGAGCAAGTCAGAGCGACGATGAGTTGTGAATGAAAAGAAACACGAGACACAAAGCAACAAGTCTCCCTGCCTGAAATGAATACATGATGTTTGATACGATATATCCACACAAGCTTTTGCTCTGTTTTGCCTAATGTTCATCTTCATTTTGAACAAGCTGGGAATTATTTGTGGTAATGTGGTGTCTCAATGAAATGTTTACAAAGCTTTAGTGTGATGGGCAGCTTGGTCTTCACGTGCTAGGAAGCGTTTTAGAAAACAGACCATCATCCCTCCCGACCAACATCTTCTGGAGATTGTAAAGAACATTTGTTTTGGTCTGGCAATGTTTAGCACTGCCAACATTTGATTTCATATCATTCACTCCTCGTCAAAAATGTATAGAAGTGTGGATGCATTTCACTTCAACATTTAAAAAAAAATCTTCCCTGGGGAGCATGCCCCCGGACCCCCCTAGAGCAGTGGTCGCCAACCAGTCGATCGCGATCAACAAAACTAAGGCCAACAGGGTGGGTGGAGGGGGTCTGGAGGACGGGCTTGGGCTGACAGCGGAGGACCCGGAAGGGGTCTCGTTCGGACGGCCCAGGGGCAAGGCAGAGATCAAGGATGGGGTCTCGGGCGGAGGGCCCGGGGCAAGGCAGAGTTCAAGGAAGGGGTCCGGGGGCAAGGCAGAATTAAAAAAGGGGGACTCGGGCAGACGGCCCGGGGGCAAGGCAGAGTTCAGGGTGGGGCGAAGGCCAAACAGCTCCAGAGGCCGGGCAGGACCCGGTGTCGGCCGAACAGGAACCGGAGCCGGTGGGACAGGCTTCGGCAGGATCCCCCACGGAATAAGAGGACCAGGAGTTGGCAGCACCCCCGGCGAGACAGATGATGGCGGGGCCTCCAACGGAACTGGACAAGGGGTTGGCAGTACCCCCGGCAGGACAGGTGATGACGGGGCCTCCAACTGGACTGGACATAGTGTCACGATCTGTCTGTGTTGTTGTTGTTTTGTCTTGTCTTTTTCTATCTTTGGGTTTCCTGTTTTATTTTGTAAATTGTTCACCCCCGTTTCCTGCCTGTTGCTTTCTGTCTGTTTTCCCTCCCTGATTACCCGATTGTGTTCACCTGGTGCCTCTGTGTTTTCTCCTACCTCCTCACCTGTCTCGTGTTTGTTTGATTAGTCCTGGGTGTATTTAAGTTCTGTTTTTTCCGTCTGTCTTTGTCGGTTCGTCTTGTGTTTTGAGTAATTTTGCGGTGAGTGTTCTGTTCTGTGTCTAGATATTGTAGCCTTGAAATAAAGGAATTCTTTTGTCACTTAAGTCTGCATTTGGGTCCTGTTTCCCACACAAACCGTGACAGAACGAACCGACCAGAAATGGACCCAGCAGATGATCCATTTGAGGTGGAGCTACAGCATTTTTCCTTTGGTTTGGCTTGCTGCTGTGATTGGTGGAGTGGAGCGTCCAGTGTTCGGCAGAGGGAGGCCGCTCTGGTAGAGGCGCACCGGTTGGCTATGGAGAAACCAGACTTGGTGAAGTTCTTGCCTGGCTGGATTTTGAACTTCCTCTGGGTGTGTGATTTCCAGCCTGCTGACTACAAACGTCTCGGTGTGGTCCGTCTGGAGTCAGCCAGTGCTTCTGCCCCAGTTCCTGCTCCTGTCCAGGAGTCGTATTCTGGAACTCGTCAGGCTTATGGAGGTCCACGGAGTATTCGGGAGGCTGCTAAGAGGAGTCGTCGCAAGGCCAGGCTAGCAGCCCGAGCCCCAGCAGCCATGGTTCCGGCTCCAGTACAGGCCCCAACCGCCATGGTTCCGGCTCCAGTGCCGGACCCAGCAGCCATGGTTCCGTGCTCCAGTACCATCCCACATAGCCATGGTACCGTGCTCCAGTACCACCCCACACAGCCATGGATCCGTGTTCCAGTTCCTTGCCCAGCAGCCATGGTTCCGGCTCCAGTGCCGGCCCCAGCAGCCATGTTTCCGGCTCCAAGACTGGCCCACACAGCCATGATCCAGCTCCAGAACTGGATCTTACAACCGTGGTCCCTGCTTCAGAACTGGATCATACAGCCATGTTTCCGGCTCCAGAACCGGATCTTACAGCCATGTTTCCGGCTCCAGAACCGGACCTTACAGCCATGATTCTGGCTTCAATTCCGACCCCCGCAGCCATGGTTCCGGCTCCAGAACCGGACCTTACATCCATGTTTCCGGCTCCAGAACCGGACCTTACAGCCATGTTTCCGGCTCCAGAACCGGACCTTACAGCCATGTTTCCGGCTCCAGAACAGGACCTTACAGCCATGATTCTGGCTTCAATTCCGGCCCCCGCAGCCATGGTTCCGGCCCCAGCAGCCATGGTTCCGGCCCCAGCAGCAATGGTTCCGGCTTTAGTACCGTCCCCGGAAGCCATGGGCTCGACTCCAGTTTCGGCTATAGGGCTGGCTCCCCAGCCGACGCCAGCTCCCCGAGTCTTGTCGGCGTACCGGCCGACTCCAGCACCTCGTCTTCTGCTGGCTCCCCAGCCGACGCCAGCTCCCCGATTCTTGTCGGCGTACCGGCCGACTCCAGCACCTCGTCTCCTGCTGGCTCCCCTGCCGACGCCAGCTCCCCGAGTCTTGTCGGCGTACCGGCCGACTCCAGCACCTCGTTTCCTGCTGGCTCCCCAGACGACGCCAGCTCCTTGTCCTGTCTCGTTGGAGGTCCCACCGACTACTCTCCTGCCGGGGGTCCTGCCAACCCTTTGTCCTGTGCTGTTGGAGGTCCCGCCGACTACTCTCCTGCCGGGGGTCCTGCCAACCCTTTGTCCTGTCTCGTTGGAGGTCCCGCCGTCTACTCTTCTGCCGGGGGTCCTGCCAATCCTATGTACTGTGCCGTTGGAGGCCCCGCCGACTGCTCTCCTGCCGGGGATCCTGCAAATCCCGTGTCCTGGTCCTCTTCCGTGGGGGATCCTGCCGAGACCTGTCCCACCAGCTCCGACACCGGGTCCTGCCCGGCCTCCGGCACTGTCCCGTCAGCGCCTTCCTGGCCGGCCTCCGGAGCTGTCTGGTCTTCGCCCTCGAGCCTGGCCTACTGAGAGCCCGGCCCTCTGAGAGCCGCAGTCTTCGCCCTCGAGCCCGGCCCTCTGAGAGCCGCAGTCTTGTTGTCTGTTGTTTTGTCTTGTCTTTTTCTATCTTTGGGTTTCCTGTTTTATTTTGTAAATTGTTCACCCCCGTTTCCTGCCTGTTGCTTTCTGTCTGTTTTCCCTCCCTGATTACCCGATTGTGTTCACCTGGTGCCTCTGTGTTTTCTCCTACCTCCTCACCTGTCTCGTGTTTGTTTGATTAGTCCTGGGTGTATTTAAGTTCTGGTTTTTCCGTCTGTCTTTGTCGGTTCGTCTTGTGTTTTGAGTAATTCTGCGGTGAGTGTTCTGTTCTGTGTCTAGATATTGTAGCCTTGAAATAAAGGAATTATTTTGTCACTTAAGTCTGCATTTGGGTCCTGTTTCCCACACAAACCGTGACACATAGAGCTGGCAGGATCCCCAGCGGAACCTCCAAAGGCACGGGACATAGAGTTGGCAGGACCCCCGATAGAAGAGTAGTCGGCGGGACCTCCAACGGAACAGGACAAGGGATTGGCAGGACCCCCGGCAGAAGAGTAGTCGACGGGGCCTCCAACGGCACTGGACATAGGGTTGGCAGGACCCCTGGCAGAAGAGTAGTCGGCGGGGCCCCCAATGGGACAGGACATAGGGTTGGCAGGACCCCCGGCAGGAGAGTAGTCGGCGGGGCCTCCAACGAGACAAGACACAGGGTTGGCAGGACCCCCGGCAGGAGAGTAGTCGGCGGGGCCTCCAACGGGACAGGACATAGGGTTGGCAGGACCATGACTGCTGGACCCGGGACTTGAGCCGGAATCATGGCTGTATGGGCCGGTTCTGGAGCCGGAAACATGGCTGTCAGGTCCGGAGCTGAAGCCTGGATCATGGCTGTGTGGGCCGGCTTTGGAGCCGGAATTGAAGCCGGAACCATGGCTGCTGAGGCCGGAATTGAGGCCGGAACCACAGCTGCTGGAGCCGGAACAGGGAACGGAACCATGGCTGCTGGGGCCAGCACTGGGGCCGGAACCATGGCTACTGGGGCCGGGACCATGGCTGCTGGGGCCAGAACTGGAGCCGGGACCATGGCTGCTGGGGCCAGAACTGGGGCCGGGACCATGGCTGCTGGGGCCAGAACTGGGTCCGGAACCATGGCTGCTGGGGCCAGAACTGGGTCCGGAACCATGGCTGCTGGGGCCAGAACTGGGTCTGGAACCATGGCTGCTGGGGCCAGAACTGGGGCCGGAACCATGGCTGCTGGGGACAGAACTGGGGCTGGAACCATGGCTGCTGGGGCCTGTACTGGAGCCCAAAGCATGGCCTCCGGGGCTAGGGCTGCTAGCCTGGACCTGCGACTCCTTCTCTTAAGAGCCTTTTGGAGGCTCCGTGGACCTCCAAAAGCCAGACGAGTTCCAGAGAATGGCCTCTGGACAGGAGCAGGAACTGGGAAGAAGCAGAGGCCGACTCCAGACGGAACACACCGAGGCGTACGGCCCCAGGTTGGGAGTTGGGAGGCAGGGTGGTAGCAAGCCCGGGGCTAGCAGGCCGGGAATCATACACCGAGAAGAAGTCCAAAATCCAGCCAGGTAAGATCTTCACTAAACCTGGCTTCTCCATAGCCATCTGGTGTGCCTCAGCCATAGCAGCCTCTCGCTGCTGAACCCTGACCGCTCCTATCCATCAATGAGCGCAGACAGACAAAGAAAAGGTAAAATCCAATAGTTCCTGCTCAAACGGATCTGCTGGGCCCATATCTCAGGTCGGTTCGTAATGTTACGGTGTGTGTAGGAAGCAGGACCCAAATGCAGATTAAAGTGTCAAAAATAACTCCTTTATTTCAAGGCTTAAACTATTCACAAAGACAGAACAGAACACTCACCGAAGACCAAGTCAAAACCTTTTTTATTTATTTTTTATTAGAAAAATATAAACATAGTTACATTTTAACACATAATCCCCCACCTTACTGATCCCCAAAAAGAAAGGACCCCAAGGCTTTCAAACAGATCAATTGCCCCTAAATCTCAGCTTTCATGAATATTTCTCCAATACACACGTGATCTTCTTATCTATTCCAATCATAAAGCATCTCTCTCCATCTCCACACTCCAGCATATCATATATCATTAACAAATCAAAACATATACAGAAACCTGCAGAACAAACTCTCAGTTTATATCAAGCATTCTCAAACATAGCAGACACTTATTCACCCCATCATGCACTTTTGTCATACATCACACCCATCAATTACTTTTCATCCCATTTCCCACATCTCTCCTCGTCTCAGCTATCGCCCATGCCCTTCTCTTTTTTAACAACCAAATGTAAGTGCTTAAAAAACAACAACGATACACACATTCCAACATTACACAGAGCAGCATGTATAATAAATCCTGTGTAAACATGAAAACGGTTCATTATAACTTGCTGACACAACATTTTTTTTTAAATTATGTATACGACAGTCACAATTATTTTGTAACTATATATACATATACATTTCATTTAGCTGACTCTTGTATCCAAAGCGACTTACAATTACCGATTACAGGGACATTCTCCCTGGAGTAACTAAGGGCTAAGTGCCTTACTCAAGGGCACACTAGTGGTGGTGTTCCTGGCGGGATTTGAACTCACAACCTTCCGATCTTCAGCCCACTAACTAAATACTAGATGCATTCCTTTTGACACTGCCTTATGGCATGTTCCAATCATACATGATCGATGGCGGCATGCTATTCAAAATGTGTATGCATATTTATAGCATGACTTGCACACCAATATGGACCAAACCAAAATAACAATATTGTATTAGCCTGACTAAAATTGCATAATGCAAATTTTCTTTCTATGTCTGTTTTTTATTTATGTATTGTGCACATGTATGATATTTGTGTACATTTTATACCAACTGTAAGCTACAAACAATCCAATCGTTTTTGTTTATGTTTCATAATAAAGGAAATGAACCCAACCGATTTATGATTTCTAAAGTATACAGTTTTACAGTGTACACAATCATTTCAGTGAGAAGTACCAAATGTAAACAGAAGTGTGTTGTTTACAATAAAAGCTATACAGGACATCTTCGACTTCCATGAGTACTTTGCCAACAGATGTGTAATCAATGTGAATAGAGGTTTTAGCTAACAGCTTTAGGGGAAGCCTGGTAAACTGTGAATGCTCATCCTTCTCCCAAATGTAAGTACCTGAGTCTTTTCTTTATGTGTTCCCTGCAGACATATTATACTGGCCCCACATAGAATTATCGCCCGTTCTCTTCTAATCCTACTTTTGAGGCCATTGCCGTTAAAGGAGGAGATGGTTGCCATCAAAAGGGATGTTTTTATAATAAGCGTCCTTAACATCGTTACCTTAAGCTGATTTCTTTCTCGAGCTCCCCCTCTGTTGAGCTCGCTCTTCTTATCTCCATCTCCCTCTCCTTGTCCACTTTGCGTCTAGCACTCCGCCCGGCATTCTCCGCTGAGGTCTTCTTCTCATCCCCACATCCGTTTCTCCTCGTGCCGCGGCCCCTCTGCTCATCCTTAGGGTTCCCGAAGACCATGGCGCCCACAGGGTCCTCCTCCAGCACTTCCTCCTCCATCTCTGATGCCTCCGAGATGTCCTCCACCAGTCCAGGACTCCAACACTTCTTTCCCCCGCCGGTGCTCCATCCTCACCTCCCGCCTTTCCTCCCCCACACAGGCCTTCATCCTCATCGCTGACCTCCTCAAAGGGTATTTTCTTCGCTCCTTCCGCCCCTTCCTCGTCATCTTCCTCCTCCTCATCTTGCTCCTCGTCTTCCTCCTTGTCCTCATTCTCTTCCTCTTCTTTCTCCTCTCTCTCCGCCCTGAACCTGCACTCCCTGGCATAATGACCTGTCTGGCCACACTTGTGGCACTTAAACTCCGGGCACTCCCTAAAGAAGTGACCGGGCTGGATGCACAGCCGGCAGACAGGAACCTGGCGATTGTGCAATACTCTGAAGTACTCCGCCCCCCTCACTGTGTCTAACTTTGTGGAATAGGGGAGGGAGCTAACTTTGTCATTGAACCTTACTCTCAGGAATCTGGTGCCGTCTGTGATTTCTGTGCCCGGCCACACTCTTGTTTTGATTGCCGAGATGGGCTCGACCCCCCACTCTCCCAGTCTCTTGAGTATCATCCTACCAGGTATACTGGCAGATTTAGGAACGAGACAGTCAGATCTTTGTTCAAAAGGTCCTGTGCGTGCACCATGACCCCGTTCACCCTCAGCCCCTCCATTATTTTCATTTTCCCCAGACAGGTCCGCATGGTGACTTCATATAGCCGCTCCCCTCTCACTCTGCACCCGTCCACAACCCCACACTTTTTTTGTATTCCCTTTAGTAAGTCCATCATTGTTACTGCGGCTCCTCCATCCACAGTTACCTCCACAGTTAGTTATACACTGTACCTCTCACTCCCCTTCTCCTTTCTTGTTTCCTCCTCTCCCGTTTTCTTGTTTTGTCCTTGCTCTTCGTCGGTATCCTCCTTTCCGTCCGTTTTGCCCCCCTCTTTCTCGTTGTCCATGATCCGCGTTTAGAACGGTTTTGTCACAAATGATTCAAAAGATTATTTCCGTGGCACACCTTCATATGATCATTATAGTTATACAAACAATAAGAGAATAAACGAAAAACAGGTATGAAATACTATATGGCAGTAAAACAAGAATACAGTTTGAAAGGGGAGTGATTTGTAAAATATCCATAAAGAAAAAGAAAATCTGAAAAGGCGCTCGCGCGGGATCGTAGCAGGATGTGACGCATATTTTAGTGGACCTAATTAAAACCGGTTTGTTTTTTATTTACGTGTCACAGTATCACCTCAAAATACAAGATACGAAACATTTTCAACCATGCCACAAAATATAAATAGTCCTACAAATACTTTTATTTTATTTCCTTCTTATTTTTGTCTAAGCTCAAGGGAGCCAGAGCAGAGGGCTTAAAGGGCCGCGGGTTGCCGACCCCTGACCTAGGCCGAGGTCGGTGATCTTGGGCTTAAAAAGGTTG
Source organism: Gymnodraco acuticeps (assembly GCF_902827175.1). NCBI lineage: Eukaryota > Metazoa > Chordata > Actinopteri > Perciformes > Bathydraconidae > Gymnodraco > Gymnodraco acuticeps. The sequence continues at coordinate 23,592 of NW_022990918.1, forward strand.
GTGACCACCGCTCTAGCACATATCAAGAAAAAGAAAAATGTACTTTATTCTTTAAAATCACTGTGAAAATGCCCAGATGTCGATCCTTACTCCTCTTTTCAAATCTGAATCACACCTTTTGTCTGGAATATTTGTTAAAGACTTGTAATATCACGGTGCATTCATGGTCACCTGCAGCACATTCACTGTATAAGCTGTTGTTCATGCGAGCCTCGTCTGTAGACATTTTAGCATTTTATGAAATCACCAAAGCAGATCCGGACAAAATTAGAGCTATTTATAAAGAAGACGTGGACGCAAGGTTTCGTTTTGCAGAGAGTTGTTGCCGAGGCTCCGTAAGAACACAGCAATGAACAGAGGTTTTCTGAGTTCACGTCTTTAATCGTCCTCGAGGGAGAGCTGACCTGCAGCAGAGACTCAAAGAATATACAACGTAATGCAATAATAAAACAGGAGAGATAAAATACATAAAACATGTCATACGGGACGAGCATTGGGCTGGAATTACTAGAATATGCAATGTCATAAAGCTCACCTTTATCGGCTGATAAGTAAAGGTGATGATTGAAAAAAGGTTGGGCTGAGTAAAGTCTGATAAAGACTAATTAACCTAATTTGATGGAAAAGGCTGAATGAGAGGAAGGCTGAATTTAATTCTTATTTTTTGTTTTCTCTGCAACACTAAGCACTTTTTTCTTACCTTAATACATTTCAATTCAAAATATGTCATTTTTGCACTTTGAGCTGCATGTTTTGTATGAAAGTGCTATAAAAATGATGTTTTTTTATTATTAAATCCCATTAGTGTTCATATAAAGACTTTATCATTTTCATCATTCTCCAATCCATGTTTATTGTTCTCCCATATTGTTAGATTTATATCATCATCAAAACAGAAAATACACTTTGGAGGAGTTCAGGCAATGTTTTAGAAGTTTATTTTCCTTTAAGAATGAAACTTAAAAGTAAATTCACTCAAGCGCAACATTGTTGGTGTTGCATATCTAATAATAATAATGATAACTCGACAGATTTATAGTACTTGTATACATCCAGAAGTTTGTCATGTCCGCTAAACTTCCATCCATCCATCTTCTCCCGCTTATCCGTGGTCGGGTCGCGGGGGTAGCAGTTCCAGCAGAGAGCCCCAAACTTTATTTTCCCTGGCCACATCAACCAGCTCTGACTGGGGGATCCCAAGGCGCTCCCAGACCAGCGAAGAGATATCATCCCTCCACCTGGTCCTAGGTCTACCCCTTGGTCTCTTCCCAGCTGGACGTGCCTGGAACACCTCCCTAGGGAGGCGCCCAGGTGGCATCCTAACTAGGTGCCTGAAACACCTCAACTGGCTCCTTTCGACGCGAAGGAGGACCGGTTCAACTCCGAGTCCCTCCCGGATGACTGAACTTCTCACCTTATCCCTAAGGGAGACACCAGCCACCCTGCGGAGAAAACCCATCTCGGCCGCTTGTATCCGCGATCTCGTTCTTTCGGTCATGACCCATCCTTCATGACCATAGGTGAGGGTAGGAACGAAAATGGCCCGGTAGACAGAGAGCTTTGCCTTCTGGCACAGCTCCCTTTTCGTCACAACGGTGCGGTAAAGCGACTGCAGTACCGCTCCCACCGCTCCCACTGCTCCGATTCTCCGGCCCATCTTACGCTCCATTGTTCCTTGACTCGCTGGCCAGTATTGTCATACTGATATTTTGTACAAACTGTAAAGTCCACTGAGACAAATGTAACATTTGTGATATTGGGCTATATAAATAAACATTGATTGATTGATTGATTGAACCCGAGATACTTGAACTCCTTCACTTGGGGTAAGGACTCATTCCCTACTTGGAGTGGACAGTCCATCGGTTTCCTGCTGAGAACGTTGGCCTCAGATTTGGAGGTGCTGATCCTCATCCCAGCCGCTTCACACTCGGTTGCGAACCGATCCAGTGAGTGCTGAAGGTCGGAGACCGATGAAGCCATAAAAACCACATAATCTGCAAAAAGCAGTGGTGCAATCCTTAGTCCACCGAACTGCAGACCCCTTCCCCCATGACTACGCCTCGAAATCCGATCCATGTATATTACAAACAGGATTGGTGACAAAGCGCAGCCCTGGCGGAGGCCAACCCTCACCGGGAATGGATCCGACTTACTGCCGAGGACCCGGACCCGGACACGGACACAGGGTCCATAACTGACTGAAGACATGTGGAACAGAGTCATGTGGTCCAGAACTGACTGAAGACATGTGGAACAGAGTCATAGGGTCCAGAACTGACTGAAGACATGTGGAACAGAGTCATAGGGTCCGAACTGACTGAAGACATGTGGAACAGAGTCATGGGGTCCAGAACTGACTGAAGACATGTGGAACAGAGTCATAGGGTCCAGAACTGACTGAAGACATGTGGAACAGAGTCAGAGGGTCCAGAACTGACTGAAGACATGTGGAACAGAGTCAGAGGGTCCAGAACTGACTGAAGACATGTGGAACAGAGTCATAGGGTCCAGAACTGACTGAAGAAAGGGGAACAGCTGGGGTCCAGAACTGACTGAAGACATGTGGAACAGAGTCATAGGGTCCAGAACTGACTGAAGAAAGGGGAACAGCTGGGGTCCAGAACTGACTGAAGACATGTGGAACAGAGTCATAGGGTCCAGAACTGACTGAAGACATGTGGAACAGAGTCATAGGGTCCACAACTGACTGAAGAAAGGGGAACAGAGTCATAGGGTCCACAACTGACTGAAGACATGTGGAACAGAGTCATAGGGTCCAGAACTGACTGAAGACATGTGGAACATAGTCATAGGGTCCAGAACTGACTGAAGACATGTGGAACAGAGTCATAGGGTCCAGAACTGACTGAAGACATGTGGAACAGAGTCAGAGGGTCCAGAACTGACTGAAGACATGTGGAACAGAGTCATAGGGTCCAGAACTGACTGAAGACATGTGGAACAGAGTCATGTGGTCCAGAACTGACTGAAGACATGTGGAACAGACTCATATGGTCCAGAACTGACTGAAGACATGGGGAACAGAGTCATAGGGTCCAGAACTGACTGAAGACATGTGGAACAGAGTCACGGGGTCCAGAACTGACTGAAGACATGTGGAACAGAGTCATAGGGTCCAGAACTGACTGAAGACATGTGGAACAGAGTCATGGGGTCCAGAACTGACTGAAGACATGTGGAACAGAGTCATGGGGTCCAGAACTGACTGAAGACATGTGGAACAGAGTCAGAGATTCCAGAACTGACTGAAGACATGTGGAACAGAGTCATAGGGTCCAGAACTGACTGAAGAAAGGAGAACAGAGTCATAGGGTTCAGAACTGACTGAAGATATGTGGAACAGAGTCATGGGGTCCAGAACTGACTGAAGACATGTGGAACAGAGTCATGGGGTCCAGAACTGACTGAAGACATGTGGAACAGAGTCATGTGGTCCAGAACTGACTGAAGACATGTGGAACAGAGTCATGGGGTCCAGAACTGACTTAAGACATGTGGAACAGAGTCATGGGGTCCAGAACTGACTGAAGACATGTGGAACAGAGTCATGGGGTCCAGAACTGACTGAAGACATGTGGAACAGAGTCATAGGGTCCAGAACTGACTGAAGACATGTGGAACAGAGTCATGGGGTCCAGAACTGACTGAAGACATGTGGAACAGAGTCATGGGGTCCAGAACTGACTGAAGACATGTGGAACAGAGTCATAGGGTCCAGAACTGACTGAAGACATGTGGAACAGAGTCAGAGGGTCCAGAACTGACTGAAGACATGTGGAACAGAGTCAGAGGGTCCAGAACTGCCTGAAGACATGTGGAACAGTCATAGGGTCCAGAACTGACTGAAGACATGTGGAACAGAGTCATAGGGTCCAGAACTGACTGAAGAAAGGGGAACAGAGTCATAGGGTCCACAACTGACTGAAGACATGTGGAACAGAGTCATAGGGTCCAGAACTGACTGAAGACATGTGGAACAGAGTCATGGGGTGGAAAACTGACTGAAGACATGTGGAACAGAGTCATAGGGTCCAGAACTGACTGAATACATGTGGAACAGAGTCATGTGGTCCAGAACTGACTGAAGACATGTGGAACAGAGTCATAGGGTCCAGAACTGACTGAAGACATATGGAACAGACTCATAGGGTCCAGAACTGACTGAAGACATGTGGAACAGAGTCATAGGGTCCAGAACTGACTGAAGACATGTGGAACAGAGTCATAGGATCCAGAACTGACTGAAGACATGTGGAACAGAGTCATAGGGTCCAGAACTGACTGAAGATATGTGGAACAGAGACATAGGGTCCATAACTGAGTGAAGACATGTGGAACAGAGTCAGAGATTCCAGAATTGACTGAAGACATGCGGAACAGAGTCATAGGGTCCAGAACTGACTGAAGAAAGGGGAACAGAGTCATAGGTTCCAGAACTGACTGAAGACATATAGAACAGTGTCATAGGGTCCAGAACTGACTGAAGACATGTGGAACATAGTCATGGGGTCCAGAACTGACTGAAGACATGTGGAACAGAGTCATGGGGTCCAGAACTGACTGAAGACATGTGGAACAGAGTCATAGGGTCCAGAACTGACTGAAGAAAGGGAAACACAGTCATAGGGTCCAGAACTGACTGAAGACATGTGGAACAGAGTCATAGGGTCCAGAACTGACTGAAGACATGTGGAACAGACTCATGGGGTCCAGAACTGACTGAAGACATGTGGAACAGAGTCATAGGGTCCAGAACTGACTGAAGACATGTGGAACAAAGTCAGAGGGTCCAGAACTGACTGAAGACATGTGGAACAGAGTCATAGGGTCCAGAACTGACTGAAGAAAGGGAAACAGATTCATAGGGTCCAGAACTGACTGAAGACATGTGGAACAGAGTCATAGGGTCCAGAACTGACTGAAGACATATGGAACAGAGTCATAGGGTCCAGAACTGACTGAAGACATGTGGAACAGAGTCATGTGGTCCAGAACTGACTGAAGACATGTGGATCAGACTAATAGGGTCCAGAACTGACTGAAGACATGTGGAACAGAGTCATAGGGTCCAGAACTGACTGAAGACATGTGGAACAGAGTCATGTGGTCTAGAACTGATTGACGACATGTGGAACAGACTCATAGTGTCCAGAACTGACTGAAGACATGTGGAACAGAGTCATAGGGTCCAGAACTGACTGAAGACATGTGGAACAGAGTCACGGGGTCCAGAACTGACTGAAGACATGTGGAAGAGAGTCATAGGGTCCAGAACTGACTGAAGACATGTGGAACAGAGTCATAGGGTCCAGAACTGACTGAAGACATGTGGAACAGAGTCATGGGGTCCAGAACTGACTGAAGACATGTGGAACAGAGTCAGAGATTCCAGAACTGACTGAATACATGTGGAACAGAGTCATAGGGTCCATAACTGACTGAAGAAAGGGGAACAGAGTCATAGGGTTCAGAACTGACTGAAGACATGTGGAACAGAGTCATGGGGTCCAGAACTGACTGAAGACATGTGGAACAGAGTCATGGGGTCCAGAACTGACTGAAGACATGTGGAACAGAGTCATGTGGTCCAGAACTGACTGAAGACATGTGGAACAGAGTCATGGGGTCCAGAACTGACTGAAGACATGTGGAACAGAGTCATGGGGTCCAGAACTGACTGAAGACATGTGGAACAGAGTCATAGGGTCCAGAACTGACTGAAGACATGTGGAACAGAGTCATGGGGTCCAGAACTGACTGAAGACATGTGGAACAGAGTCATGTGGTCCAGAACTGACTGAAGAAAGGGAAACACAGTCATAGGGTCCAGAACTGACTGAAGACATGTGGAACAGAGTCATGGGGTCCAGAACTGACTGAAGACATGTGGAACAGAGTCATAGGGTCCAGAACTGACTGAAGACATGTGGAACAGAGTCAGAGGGTCCAGAACTGACTGAAGACATGTGGAACAGTCATAGGGTCCAGAACTGACTGAAGACATGTGGAACAGAGTCATAGAGTCCAGAACTGACTGAAGAAAGGGGAACAGAGTCATAGGGTCCACAACTGAGTGAAGACATGTGGAACAGAGTCATAGGGTCCAGAACTGACTGAAGACATGTGGAACAGAGTCATGGGGTGGAGAACTGACTGAAGACATGTGGAACAGAGTCATAGGGTCCAGAACTGACTGAAGACATGTGGAACAGAGTCATGTGGTCCAGAACTGACTGAAGACATGTGGAACAGAGTCATAGGGTCCAGAACTGACTGAAGACATGTGGAACAGACTCATAGGGTCCAGAACTGACTGAAGACATGTGGAACAGAGTCATAGGGTCCAGAACTGACTGAAGACATGTGGAACAGAGTCACGGGGTCCAGAACTGACTGAAGACATGTGGAATAGAGTCATAGGGTCCATAACTGACTGAAGACATGTGGAACAGAGTCATAGGGTCCAGAACTGACTGAAGACATGTGGAACAGAGACATAGGGTCCATAACTGACTGAAGACATGTGGAACAGAGTCAGAGATTCCAGAATTGACTGAAGACATGTGGAACAGAGTCATAGGGTCCAGAACTGACTGAAGACATGTGGAACAGAGTCAGAGATTCCAGAACTGACTGAAGACATGTGGAACAGAGTCATAGGGTCCAGAACTAATTGAAGAAAGGGGAACAGAGTCATAGGGTCCAGAACTGACTGAAGACATGTGGAACAGACTCATGGGGTCCAGAACTGACTGAAGACATGTGGAACAGAGTCATGGGGTCCAGAACTGACTGAAGACATGTGGAACAGAGTCAGAGATTCCAGAACTGACTGAAGACATGTGGAACAGAGTCATAGGGTCCACAACTGACTGAAGAAAGGGGAACAGAGTCATAGGGTTCAGAACTGACTGAAGACATGTGGAACAGAGTCATGGGGTCCAGAACTGACTGAAGACATGTGGAACAGAGTCATGGGGTCCAGAACTGACTGAAGACATGTGGAACAGAGTCATAGGGTCCAGAACTGACTGAAGACATGTGGAACAGAGTCATGGGGTCCAGAACTGACTGAAGACATGTGGAACAGAGTCATGTGGTCCAGAACTGACTGAAGACATGTGGAACAGAGTCATGGGGTGGAGAACTGACTGAAGACATGTGGAACAGAGTCATAGGGTCCAGAACTGTCAGTCTCTGTGGTTGAAATCTGTGCAGGAACGCGTATCTCAGACCATTTACCGGTTCTGTTTACAACTTCGATCCCTTCCGCAGGAGTCGAATCACGTGCCCCAGCGCGCCGTCTGCGTTCAATTAACCCCTTGACTGCCTCACAGTTCTCTGATGTTTTTAATGCTTCCCTGATCTGTAAATTAGAGGTGAACTGTGCTTTTAGTGCTGGTGAGCTTATCTCCATGTTTGACTCGACATGTACACTAATACTGGATTCTGTTGCTCCTTTTACGCTTAGACGCACCAAAGTTCTCTCAGAGCCGTGGCTCACTCGTGCTCTCAGACGCACCTGCAGGCGTGCAGAGAGAAAATGGAAAAAGGATAAACTCCATATCTCCCTAGAAATTGTTCGTGCTTGCCTTTCCGACTACCAGACGGCAGTCAAAGCAGCCAAAACAGAGCACATTTCTCTGTTCATCTCCAAAAACAGCCATAAACCTCAGGTTCTTTTGAATGTCCTCAACTCGATTATTAATCCCGCTGTGATGTTTCTTCTATTGTGCCATCGACTACTCTCTGTGATAAGTATCTGCTCTTAGGCTAGCCCACACTAATGCTACCCCAGATCCTGCTCCTGTGCCTTGCTTTCCTCGACCACTTTGAGCCTGTATCCCTCTCTTCTCTCTCGGATGTAGTCAATCACCTGCGGCCGACAAACTGCACCTCAGACAGCATTCCCTCTCGCTTCCTTAGAGATGTTTTTGAATCAGTTGGAGCAAGTGTTTTATTGCTTATAAATACCTCTCTTAGCTCAGGATGTGTCCCAGCTGCCTGCAAACATGCAAACATGCCGTGGTGCAGCCACTACTTAAAAGGAAAAATCTCGATCCCTCCATTCTCGCACATTTTAGGCCCATCTCCCAGCTACCTTTTTTATCCAAAGCCTTGGAGCGAGTAGTCTACGCCCAGCTGCAGTCGTTCTTAACCACGCATGGCATCCATAAAAAGTTTCAGTCTGGCTTCAAACCCATGCACAGCACTGAAACAGCCCTTTGAAGAGTTTTTAATGATCTGCTCCTAGCAGTGGCGGTTCTAGATCACTTTGAGTGGGGGGGCTGAAAAGACAGTATGAAGTAATTGTGCATAAGAAAACAATGCAATACAGTTATTGGTATTTGTTTCATTACACATATTTATTTCAGATACTTATAGTTACAGTGTTTACGCTCTAATGCAGGGGTCTCCAACCTTTTTTAGGATAAGAGCTACTTTCAAAATATAAAACAAGTCGTGAGCTACTTTTACTCATCTTTTGTTGTTTTTTGCAGTGTATATATTTAGCACTTTTTAACATTATTATATGCAGGGGTGCACATAACTTGTTTGCCCTGGTTCTCAAAGGAGCACCTGGAGATGTTGCTTGGTGCTCATCCTTAAAATGAAATAAATAAACCGGTCTTTATTTGCCAGACACACGGCACTGAACACACGGAGGTGAACACAGAACACACATGCAGAGGTGAACACAGAACACACATGCAGAGGTGAACACAAGACAACATTAGCAAGACCAGTAATCCTACAAGCTGTCATCACTACCCTCCTGACTGTTCTCCTCACTGTCTTCCTCTCTGTCAGACATGGTAGCTGATGATGTAGGCCTACTTCTTTCACTCTGGTTGAGTCTGTGATTATCTGCTTGCATCCACAAGTCAACAGCTGGGTTTGGGTCAAAAGTCCAGTTTTAAAAGGATATGTTTGGTTACTGTCCTATAGTATACATTGGAATGATTTCAAACCTGTTTATCCCAATAATTATAAAGGAGTGCCTTGGAAATATGTGTTTACATAAATTGTGACCAAACTGTTTGAACTTAGACTAAAGTGAAATATCTAAACACTCAGAGTCCTTTACCTCACTGAGCTGTAGTTATCAGTCTCTCGGTCTGACTGGAGACATGCGCACCTGCGCACCAGTTATGTGCAGCCCTGATTATATGCTACCTTTACCCTCTGTGTGCCGTTTGGGTCTGTGGGACCCGTTTGCAGTGTTTACATGTATGTAATTTAATTATTGTAACCTGCTTTATTTGGGGGGTGGACCTCACATCCTCTAGGGGGGTCCTCACATCCTCTAGGGGGGTCCGGGGCATGCTCCCCCGGGAAGATGTTTTTAAATGTTGAAGTTAAATGCATCAATCTGGTGCACTTTGAGCACAAAATGAATTAATGGATACAGCTCTCAACACGCGATGAAAGAGAGCTGTATACTTTTCAATAATCCAGACAACTTTGGAATGTGATTACAAACAATAACAAATCATTTAAACTTGTTTATTCTTATCTTATGTTACCTAGTTAGCATTCTTTCTTTTTATTTATAAATATTTTACTAATCATTCCCCTTTTAAACTGTTTTTAATTTGTGTTACTGTCTTATAGTACACATTGGAATGATTTCTTACTTTATTTTTTAGGTGTGCTCTCTCTAATGGGTCCGACTAGAATTACAAATATCGTTAGTTCCACCTATTCCGTCAGCCAAGAAATCGTTTAATCATAATCATCATCATCATTTTTCCCCCCCCGCCCCCCCCAGAACCGCCCCTGTAGTCAGGGCCGCGATCCCTCCTTACGCACGCCGGTGCCAAAGCAACAGACACCAGCTGTAGTGACTGAGTCCACGTCGTCCAGCAAAGCCGATCCCCGGGGAGTTGGACGGCGTCCTAAGCGTAGACCCCGGGGGAGGGTCTCGCCGACCTGGCGAGTTACGTAGATATTTATATTATTGTATGTCTGATATTTTAGGAGTATTTTAGAGTATATGGAGGGAGAACAGCAGGGGAGAGGCTACCACGAGTAGGAGCTCTCGTCCTAAGTTGTGGGTTGGTTAATTGCAGTGTGTGTGCCGTGTGTGTTGAATATTGCCGAGTTGTGTGCCTCCGGTAGAGGGTGTTCGCGTGCCGTGTTCTTTGCGTGGTGTGCTGTGTTAGAGCTATTTAACTAGCCCTGGGTTGAAGTGTGTAAAGTGGGCTCCACAGTCTAGCGGGGGTTTCTTGTGTCCCGTGGACTCGCTTCCTCTCTTGTTCTCTCCTCTCCTCTTATCAATGAACTGTTGTTATAATAAAGATTGTCATATATTTTGTACATAGCTGTCTCTGTATTTATTGGAAGGTTCTGACAAAGTGGTAGTGTTTCCTGCCACACCTGAGCGAATCCAACATATATTACATTTGTATAGTTGGACCCGGCACTGGTTTGACCTACTTATCGATGACGTTTTGACGCTTGACCAATCAGTTGACAGCTTTATGTCTTGAAGCAGTTAGTTATTAAAAACTGAGAGGACACACCTCCTCTTCCTGTGTGTGTGTTTATGCCCAGAAAGCGACGCAGGTTCTGGTCCAGGCTCTCGTCTTCTCACGCCTAGACTATTGCAACTCCCTCCTGGCTGGTCTACCTGCATGTGCCATCCGACCTCTGCAGCTCATCCAGAATGCAGCGGCTCGCCTGGTCTTCAACCTTCCTAAATGTTCCCACACCACGCCGCTCCTCCGCTCCCTCCACTGGCTTCCGGTAACTGCTAGAATCCACTTCAAGACACTGGTACTTGCTTACCATGCTGCGAATGGATCTGGCCCTTCCTACATCCAGGACATGGTTAAACCGTACACCCCAGCGCGTGCACTTCGCTCTGCATCAGCCAAACGACTCGCTGCACCCTCGCTGCGAGGGGGACCCAAGTTCCCATCAGCAAAAAAACGTGGGTTTGCTATCCTGGCTCCAAGATGGTGGAATGAGCTCCCCATTGACATCAGGACAGCAGATAGATTACACACCTTCCAGACTGAAAACTCATCTCTTTCGACTCCACTTCGAGCGATAGAATTATTGACAAAGCACTTATATACTAATAAAGGACTGGCTTATCTAAAGCCAGTTGAGTAGCACTTGAAATGTTTTGCTCTTTGAAACCTGATGTACTTATATGATTCTGTTTTCTTCAAGGTTGTATCTTCTTGGTCGAATGCACTTATTGTAAGTCGCTTTGGATGAAAGCGTCAGCTAAATGTGATGTAATGCACCACTTGTTTTTTCTGGTAATGTTGTGTTTTTCTTGTGGACACTTAATATAACCCACCTTGTATGAAGACATTAAAATGGCTGTCTCATAATATGTATCTCCTGTTTTGTGCACAGTAACTTGTGTATTTGTTTATTAGGAGTTTAGCAGAATACCATTACTGTGTGTGCACTGCCCTCCAGTGACCAAAGACAACAACTGCATCCATTTCAGAAAACAAATATATCATTACAACTATATTTTATTTTGATATAACAACAATTAAAAGTGAATCTTAACAGCCGAAGAAAATAGCAAATGATACCAAAACATGAGTATGACTAAAGAAGCCAAATAAAAGTTAACCGCGTAATATTATTGATTATTCTTTAGGATAAGATATAACTTAATAAACCCCAAAATAAATGATTCCTTCAGAGATTGCTCGAAAATCACCAACACAGCATCAGAAAGGAAAACAATAGTGTCGAAGTGTACAATGAGTTATATACTGTGTACATGAGCAGCAGTGTGTTTAGGCATTAAACATTGCATAAAGTACAGTCTTAATAAAATCCCAAAATAAACAGCACATTTTAAAATATAAACATTTCATTAGAGTCACAATAAAGGTGAGCGAAATGTCGTAGAAATAGGAAACTATGATAGAAAGTAATAATGATCACAATATTTACAGTATTATTTGCACATACAAATAATTATGATGTTTTGCCACATGTGCATTTCTTCCTTAATATAAAGTTGTTGTTTTTTCTGCTTTTGTTTTGACCATGAAATGAATATGTTTAGAAAAGAAAGAAACAAATCCATTCACTACTTTATTCTACTTTACAATTGCTCTCCCTGTGCTGCTGCAACGTCCAAATGTCAAAGAAAAAAGGGTCATCTTATCTTAGACCCCGTTTACACGAGGACGAAACGGGTTGTATCCGCATAGTTTTTCTTGCGTATAGCCCTTTCATTTACACGAGGCCGTAACAAAACGATAGGAACGGACCCCCCAAACGATAACGGGTCCCAAGGTGGATAGATTTGCAGACAAAACGCTCTGGGGGGTCAATAGGCTCCATCTGTGGTCTGTACGCCTCTATACGATCATTTCCTGATAACGATGAAATAGCCCCGCCTCCCTCTCCCCACCTCTCCTGCTCAGAGATCAGCTGCTGGGCTGTCAGAAGAGGGAGAGGAAAAGAGAGGCTCCGTTTATTATTATTATATTATATAGAGTCGTTATCAATTTGTTTTAAAGTTTAATAAGACCTCTGACCGGCAATTTTCTAATTTTGTCCGGAAGATTTTACTTTAACGGACATGTTGACCGGCGAATTTTTTTTTTACAGAAACTCTGCCGCACGGTCCCCTCGTCCCTTGAAGATGCGGAGAGGTGGGTGTTTATCATCTGCTGGTGGACTAACCGGAGAGATATGCAGCAGGAGAAAAATCCTCCGCCATTATAACAAAACCCAGGATCTTGTTGTCGCTGACACATAGATGGAGTACTCGAGTCCTGGACTCGAACTCGGACTTGACTCCTACTCTCCCTAGGTGACTCGGACTTGGACTCGGAAAGTGGGGACTTGAGAGTGACTTGGACTCGTGAATTGGTGACTTGACTACAACACTGACACAGTAATGATCCGTAAAGGAGCGCTCCCTTCCTCAGTGCTGGGTCGGAACAAAGGGTAGATCCTGGGCCTCGCCCCAAACACTAGTATTTTCCTCAGAAATGATGCACCTTCAAAGACGCACCCTGTAAACGAGTAGATCTGAGCCCTCGTGTCCACGTTGTAGAAAGAGATGAACCGTTCTTCAAAATCTACAAACACCCCGACCTTCTGGAGCTTTGTAATCGAAGGCAAATGGACCGGAGGATTGGAGTTAGCCTGGCATCGTCCCCAATACAACCCCAACGTCCAGCATCCGTTTTCTGGAGTAAGAGACCAGTGGACACTTTTCCTGTTGATGGACTCTCTCACCACTCCCACTTCCCATCCTGTCAGTCCTTTAAGGGATACTTCGTAGTAGATTTTCCCGGAGGAAAACCCCTCATTCCCAAGGACGAAATGGAGCGAGTCGAACCTTTTAGGGTTGTCGCTGATGTTCCTCTTGAAGACTCCATCCCAAACTTGTGTCGCGTCCTCAGAGACGATAAGGGAAGGGTGAGCTGTGTTGGGATCCAAAGTCACCTTTACTGCATGTTGCTCCTGGATCTTACCAAGTTCATCATCAAACAGGGTTTGCTGTTCTTCAAAGGCCTCCTCTTCCGTATCCCTCTGAAGGACCTCTCTGATAATCTTGTCCATGTGTTCGTTGAGCGTCTCCTCGATTTTAGCCACCGCTCTCCAGACTTTCTCTACTTGCAGGAGACTTTTGCGTTCTGTATAGCGATGCCTTGTGTTTGGTGCAGAGGGGATGGATGGTAGGTTCTGCAGGAGTCGAAATTCGTCCTCTGTCTTTAAAACTTCTTCCATCTTCACACTCGTCTAACGGAGTTCTGCGATCTCCAGCCATAGCTGTCTCTTTAGTGCTTTATCCCTTTGCTCTGCAGCTTCCTGCTTCTCCTCCAAAACCTCCATCAGCTTAGCTTTTTTACTGAGAATTGCAGCAACCATACCAGCGCAGACCTGGTTCACTTCCACCTTAGTTTCCTCCACCTTCTGCCTACTTTCCATCATCACGTTTTCTACCCTTATAACCGTGTTGCATTTATCTGATATAGCGTCGGCTATAGATGTTTTTGCACCCTGCAACATAGTTTTCCTCGCCTTAAACTCTTCCTCCAAAGAGACGACGTCATGCCCCACATGGTCTTCCTTCAGGCACACGGAACAAACGCAGCACTGGTCTCTCTTGCAGAAAGACTCCATCACTTTGTTGTGCTTCCTGCAGACCCTTTCCTCCAGGGAATCCACGGGGTTGATCAGCTGGTGCCACTTTAACTTCTGCACGGTGGGATGGGGCTTCAGATGAGCGTCGCAGTAAGAGGCCGAACAACCCAGGCAGGATTTCACAGCCTTACGCCTCCTATTCCCCTCGCAGAGGTCACAGGGCACGTCTCCAGGCCCGGCCGGGGATCCTCCATCCTCACCTGCTTTGGAAAATTAAAGACTGTTTTTTTTCGCATACATTTTTTATTTAGCACTTTCTGTCTGTCTGTACCTGCCAGTATATATTCCTTGATTAAATGATTGTGATTATAAGTCATCCTGTCTGCCTGCTGAATCTGGAAATGAAGACATTTCAGAATGTGATGATGTTTTGAAAAGAATATCAAGGACCTTTTTTCATTTTTTTTTCACTTTTCTTGTTTTAACTGCGGTCCTTCCAAATAAAGTAAAATTATTCAGATCCAAAACTTTTTCAATAATGATCACTACATTTTCTCAAAAATAAAAAAACATTTCTTTAAAACGGGTTCAGTATGAAAACATAAGATTATTTTAAAACAGGAAAACATACCTTCATCAAAATACTATAATCTTTAAATCCAAGGCAATGAAAACATTTAATTTTGTTTTTATTCTAGACGAAAACAATTCCAAAAACAAATTAAATTCTTTGTAAAATACAAATTCTGAACATTTTAGGAATTTGAGTCACCTGCTTGTTTGGTCCTCTTGGAAATCTCCAACATGTCTCTGAACTCGACGTTGACTCTCAGTTTGGGGGCTGTGAGGAAGGTTTCTTGGCACAGCGGACACTGGATGATGGCCCCGGAGCTCCAGCAGCGGCTGATGCAGGCCCGGCAGTAGTTGTGTCCACAGGGAGTGGAAACAGGCTCCGTGAAAACATCCAAACAGATGGAGCACAGAAACTCCTCTGAAATGTTTGCAGAGGCCATTTCTGCAGGGGAAAGACAGAGGAGAGCATGGGCGCGGGAAGGGGGGTGCTGTGGGCGCTGCAGCAGCCCCTAGCGGCAGGCAGGGGGTGCGGAGCTCCCCTGTCTGAATTTTTATTTGACGGTTATTGCTGCTCCCGCTGTGCATAATCTGTGTAATATGTAGCCACTAAATTCCACATTGTTGGTAAAATAATATTTTGGCCTGCCCCGAATGCTTTATCTGTAGCCCCGGACAATTCTACCTCCATCCATCCATCCATCCATCTTCTCCCGCTTATCCGTGGTCGGGTCGCGGGGGTAGCAGTTCCAGCAGAGAGCCCCAAACTTTCTTTTCCCTGGCGACATCAACCAGCTCTGACTGGGGGATCCCAAGGCGCTCCCAGGCCAGCGAAGAGATATAATCCCTCCACTTGGTCCTAGGTCTACCCCTTGGTCTCTTCCCAGCTGGACGTGCCTGGAACACCTCCCTAGGGAGGCGCCCAGGTGGCATCCTAACTAGGTGCCCGAACCACCTCAACTGGCTCCTTTCGACGCGAAGGAGGAGCGGCTCAACTCCGAGTCCCTCCCTGATGACCGAACTTCTCACCTTATCCCTAAGGGAGACACCAGCCACCCTGCGGAGAAAACCCATCTCGGCCGCTTGTATCCGCGATCTCGTTCTTTCGGTCATGACCCATCCTTCATGACCATAGGTGAGGGTAGGAACGAAAATGGCCCGGAAGACCGAGAGCTTTGCCTTCTGGCTCAGCTCCCTTTTCATCACAACGGTGCGGTAAAGCGACTGCAGTACCGCTCCCGCTGCTCCGATTCTCCGGCCCATCTCACGCTCCATTGTTCCCTCACTCGAGAACAAGACCCCGAGATACTTGAACTCCTTCACTTGGGGTAAGGACTCATTCCCTACCTGGAGTGGACAGTCCATCGGTTTCCTGCTGAGAACCATGGCCTCAGATTTGGAGGTGCTGATCCTCATCCCAGCCACTTCACACTCGGTTGCGAACCGATCCAGTGAGTGCTGAAGGTCGCAGACCGATGAAGCCATTAGAACCACATCATCTGCAAAAAGCAGTGGTGCAATCCTTAGTCCACCGAACTGCAGACCCCCTCCCCCATGACTACGCCTCGAAATCCGATCCATGTATATTACAAACAGGATTGGTGACAAAGCGCAGCCCTGGCGGAGGCCAACCCTCACCGGAAATGGGTCCGACTTACTGCCGAGGACCCGGACACAGCTCTCGCTTTGGGAGTACAGAGATTGGATGGCCCTGAGTAGAGACCCCCTCACCCCATACTCCCGCAGCACCTCCCACAGTAACTCCCTGGGAACTCGGTCATACGCCTTCTCCAAGTCTACAAAACACATGTAGACCGGATAAGCGTACTCCCAGGCCCCCTCCAGGATCCTTGCGAGAGTAAAAAGCTGATCCGTCGTTCCACGACCAGGACGGAATCCGCATTGTTCCTCCTCAATCTGAGGTTCGACAATCGGCCTGACCCTCCTTTCGAGTACCTTAGAGTAAACTTTCCCGGGGAGGCTGAGTAGTGTTCTACCTCAATAATATAATACATTAACCATGCTTTACGTGAACCTCATCATGACACTCGAGAGGACGGTAGAACTGTAATTTCCTGTGTTCAATGAATGCAACAGAGGCAAGACACCAGACCAATCAGAGAGTTGCATGGAAATAAAAGCGTGCTTGTGTCAGAGCCATATAATAGAAGAGTTACGACAACGGAAGTCCAAAAACGGTTATCGTCACGTGGTTCATGTAGAAGAGGATCGTTCCCCGGAAGTTCATGGAGGGCAATGTGAATGCATTGATAACAGGAGATAGAACTACGATTTTTGGTAATTATTAGTGAATAAAGGTTTTGATTTGCAATATTTATACAACAAATCGATATGTGTATGTATTTACATCAATATGTTTTAAAAAATAAAATAGAATTTGCTAATATTAAGTGATAATATTAGGATTAGTGTGAACAACTAGTTGACATGTTAGGCTAACAGTGCCTTGTTAAAGAGCCTGTTGCTGTTTATTTATAGCTTTGAATTCTTTAAAACCAATATTATCTTCTTAAACTTGTATGGTAGTCAGGAGCATCACTTTCTAATGTTTATTGATACATTTAGAGGGAGGGGATCTAAAGTAATGCTTTAAAATTCAGATTAGATTAATGTCTACCATTTTCTTAACGTCATGGTAGTTTCAGTAACCATGGTAATTGAGGACACAAGTTATCTAAATGACTAATGTCATCTTTATGGCTTTCAGAAAGGACAGGAGACCGACAGGTGACTATCAAAGGACTAGCAGCAGCATGATGATGATGTTAAATGTGTTGTTTTAGGAACATCCATTGCAAATACATGGAATTCAATAAACATTGAATAGCATATCATGCAGTTTGTCTGTGCCTTTTCCTCCTTGTTGTCCTGGTTTGCTGTGCTGCCTCCTAGTCGCCACCATGGTTTGCTGTGCTGCCTCCTAGTCGCCACCATGGTTTGCTGTGCTGCCTCCTAGTCGCCACCTTGGTTTGCTGTGCTGCCTCCTAGTCGCCACCATGGTTTGCTGTGCTGCCTCCTAGTCGCCACCTTGGTTTGCTGTGCTGCCTCCTAGTCGCCACCTTGGTTTGCTGTGCTGCCTCCTAGTCGCCACCATGGTTTGCTGTGCTGCCTCCTAGTCGCCACCATGGTTTGCTGTGCTGCCTCCTAGTCGCCACCTTGGTTTGCTGTGCTGCCTCCTAGTCGCCACCATGGTTTGCTGTGCTGCCTCCTAGTCGCCACCATGGTTTGCTGTGCTGCCTCCTAGTCGCCACCTTGGTTTGCTGTGCTGCCTCCTAGTCGCCACCATGGTTTGCTGTGCTGCCTGGGGATGCTCCAATCGCTCAGAGAAAGGAGTACGAATGTACAGCTTCCCCACTGACACAGAGCGGAGGAAGCAGGAGCAATTTCACGACAAACAGCAAAAAAATATGTGATTTATATACAAACACTGCATTTGCACTTTTTCACAAAACGAAAACCACACCATTGGGAAAGCTTAATGTTTTGTTTAATACAAAAAACAGGGAAAGGCTTGAAAAACACTGAGAGTTGAGACTCAGGGTGCAGGGTGAGGGTCTCAGTGCAGGTATTCAGGCTCCATTGAATCCCCCTCTGGTTCTTGTGCTGAAAGAGGGAGTAACAGACAGGAGAAAGGGTTATACACACCTATATAGCACACCTATTGGATGGGAAATTGCCTTGGGGAGATAAGGTGTGGTCTTTGTTCCCAACTGAAGTTATGGAACTTTATTATTTGTGAGTTTAACAAAGTATGACAAATGGCATCAGTAACAGATGTGATATGAATTTCTATAAAGTTGTCTCACATTCTTGGTCATATTTTATATACAGTATGTAATGAGTGTAACATGTCCAGTAAGTATAAAGTGTTTCCTAATACTGTGTATTCAACCACTATGGAATATGTATGTGGGCAGACAAAACTGAGTTGTTCTGTGTGTGAAGTAACCTCAAGTCACTCCGCAGGCACATTTTGATGCAGACCAGTTTGTCAAGACAAAAAAGGGCAAGACTAGGCTGAGAGCAGAGGCTATACCCACCATCTTCGTGCATCGCCCTGTGGTCAAAAAGAGAAGGGCCCCTGCACCACGATTCACCCCGGGACCTGTATCTACAAAGCCCATAGCTCATGATCACAGCGATAGTGTGAAAGGTGACACAGGTATAATAAGTATGAACTCTTAGAAACAAAAGTAATATTTCTTATTTTTAAGTGGTATAATATTTTAAATGTTCGAACATTTACAGTGCCATGTCTTCTACTTACATTAGTCTCAAAGATTGAGGGAAGAAGTGAAGGGATCACTGCCCTCCACCTGCCAGAGGAGCGCAAACAACAAAAACAAGCAAGGTGTCCCGTCATGTACCTGGAAGTTTGGGTTGGCAAAATGGAGTAAGAGAGGGACTTGAAAAACCTTGGTGGCTGTCTACTCATGTTGTTACAGTTGTCTTGGTTACAGCTCTCAAGTTTTTTTTTGTGCCATTTCCACATCTTTAGAAAATATGAAAAAATGGAAGTGAAATCAACCTCTTCTCTGGAGAACAAACTTCGATTTCTCTGTCTTGTGAGTTTGCAGTCTTGCAGTTTTGCTCCTCCACCTGTAACATCACTGCCCCTCCACCTGCCATACAGTAGGTTACTAACAAGATTACTTATATAATACAGTGATAGAATACATGTTTAGTATGCTTACTTATATAAAACAGTAGTATTAAACTTACTTTGTGTTTTCACTCTCACTTAAGTCCCTCTCCCTTTGCCATCAATCCAAAATCAGCTGAGCTGCAACATTATACACACAGGTAATAATCAACATAATCACAAGGACACAATATGGCTCTGCTAAAAACACTCACTCTTACACGCACCAAAGTTATATTTATCTAATATTTAACTCCCTCCACCCCCGCATACAATCCCGTTTAGAAGCCCCTCTTCTCTAATTCAACAACGTTGGACGAAATGACATTAAGAGAACGGAATTTACAATTAAAAGGCTGTTCAACGTGTGTTGCTAACTTGCTTCGGTATCCTAGCTTGATCTGTTATCTGTAAACGTTCCCTACATCTACTAATTTAGGGATAATCCACTGACATCCTTTAATACACATGTTCAATTGAATCAGATGTACTGATAATATCCGCAATATAAATCTTTAAACTTCTTCTTACCTTTAAAAGTCCGTCACGAACGGTCTATTATGCTGCAACTCCACAGCTCTGCTAGCCTTGGCGCTAACTTCCGGGGAACGATTGAGAGGCTCCACGATCCGCCATTGCTGTACAAAAGTGGTCCATTGGAGTGAACGGAGATGTCATAACTCTTCTATTATATGGCTCTGGCTTGTGTCATTCAAGCTCGGCTCTCTCTCTCTGTGTGTGTGTGTGTGTGTGTGTGTGTGTGTGTGTGTGTGTGTGTGTGTGTGTGTGTGTGTGTGTGTGTGTGTGTGTGTGTGTGTGTGTGTGTGTGTGTGTGTGTGTGTGTGTGTGTGTCAGTGACGTGCGGTGAGGTTCATGGCTGGTGAGGCACTGACTCTTTCTTTTAAATTTGACCATAATCGAAATATTCGGTTATTTTCAAAAGCTTTTTTAGTCTGATGCTTCAATTCATTTTAAACAGACCGTTCAACAAAAGGATACCCACAATCTAAATATTGGATTGTTCTTTCTTAGTAAGATCCCATTTTCATTACAATTGTGGTCTTACCTTGACTTGAAGATGAAGTCCATGCTCTCCTTCTGGACAACAATCTCTATTACTTTTTTGTAAAAGTCCTCCTTATCTTCCTGTAGTTTCAAAAGTCTAGTTTGTTGTTCTATACCGTCTCTGCGTAGAATAACAGTAGCAACAAGAACCTGTGGGCTCACGTGCGCCCCCTTCAGTGCGGCAGAGGTTATGGCTGCCTCTCCAGGTGCTTTTTTCATTGCCGTTGTATGATGAGACCAGCGAGCCTAAATATCATATATACGTGAAATAAGTTATTTAGAGACTATAGATGGCGAGGATAAATGTAATAAAGGGATCTACAAACATTACATTGGTGACCTACAGTGAGATGGTGCAGGCATGCGCTTAGGGCCCGCTTTCCAGCCAGTTTCTGTGGGGTGACGCATTCTGAGGTGAGGCAGAGCTCATCTGTGCCTCACCTCACCCCACAGTAACTGGCTTGAGCGCGCTCACAAAATAAGTGCCCGCGTTAAATTAGTGCCCGCGCTCCAGCCAGTTACTGTGGGCTTACGAGAGGCAGAGCTCGTCCCTGCCTCACTCCTCATCGCTACTCGTAGTTGTAGCGGAGCTCGGCAAATTTGATGATTTTGACTATAAAAAGCGATTGGAATCATAGGCTACAGAAATCACATTTACAACACAGATCAGTGGAGACATTTTATTATTATTACTATTTAGTTTTTCTTTAGTTGTTTTTCCGTTACATTGGAGTATGAGTATGACAGGTGAGGCTCTGCCTCCCCTGCCTCCACTGACTGCACGTCGCTGGTGTGTGTGTGTGTGTGTGTGTGTGTGTGTGTGTGTGTGTGTGTGTGTGTGTGTGTGTGTGTGTGTGTGTGTGTGTGTGTGTGTGTGTGTGTGTGTGTGTGTGTGTGTGTGTGTGTGTGTGTGTGTGTGTGTGTGTGTGTGTGTGTGTGTGTGTGTGTGTGTGTGTGTGTGTGGAAATAGCGCATTTAGTGTGTGTGAGAGAGAGGGACCGGTGCCAGCAGCGAGTAGCATGAAGCTGCAGCGTCGGAGACGACACTTGTAGAACCACACACACAGGTCCCGCGTCACGAGCACACACACAGGTCCCGCGTCACGAGCACACACACAGGTCCCGCGTCACGGCGGCACGTGACGGAGCACGTTCACATGAATGTGAACGTCAACGCAGAGAATGTGAGTAATGTGAAGTGCTTTTACAGTTTTATTTGTTTAACATTAATAACAATTCCGGTGTCTTGAAATGAAGTGTGATTAGCCAACATTAACTATGATAGTGTTAAGGCAATACAAACAAACATCTGTTTGCTTATGATAGCTTCTAACCGTATTAAAGTCTCTAAAAACAACTATTCGTTAGCTATAGCTTTCGGCAAAAGCATTAGCAAAAGCATTAGCTTCGTTAGCATATTTGATCATTTGTTTAATGAAACTAGCGTGATTTTGGCAAGCCCAACTAGGTGTCATAGTTGATTAATTGAATCACTAATTACAGTAATAGTGTGAGTAATGTGAATCATGTTTTTTTTTTTTAAGTTAACAACTATTCTGTTGTATTGAACAGCCATACAAGCAACAAGTGCTAAATGTCATCTGTTAGCCTATGATGACTCGCTGCAAAACCAACTGTTAACCATTTTGTTTATTTGTTTAATGAAACTGTATGTTATGGTTATGTTATTTGACAGAGGCTTTTATCCAAAGTGACTCACAAAAAACATAAAATAACCATAATTAACATTAGAATTTCAATACACATAGTTACATAGTCAAGTTACATTACTTATTACACTTTTAACAGGGTAATTACTCATCTGTAACCTACTACATTTAAAAAAGTAAACTTCCCAACCCTAATGATTAATTATAGTCAGCTAATTAATTAAACTTCAACGGATGACAAAAGCATGTCAATATGTCCACTACATTAAATCAGCAGTAGCCTAAGTTCTGTCTTCAGTGTAAATGCTTCTTTAATAGTCATTGTATTACAATTTGAATTCATTGTAAATAATCTTCACTGTGCTGACTGCCTGTTTACCGTTTATCAGACAGTGTCATCATTTTGACATGTTTTGTAATATTGCACGAGGTGTTTTAGTCAGTTATGTCGGCCTATTATGTAGGTTAGAATCTGTCGTGTCAGAATCTAACAATTAAGCCTAATTTATGTCTGTCTGTGAAATTGTTTCAAAATGTTCAGTTTGACCAATTAGGCTCTCTCTTTTTCAAGATGCATATTACAATCCGAGAGGGGAGATCCTTGCCGGACCTTCAACGGTGCACGACGTGTTGCAATGACTTCCACTGCCCGTTCTGTGTCTCTCGTTTATTCTCTCCAACAAAACACTGCAAGGTGAAAAGCCATCTCGAGAGCCACTTCCAGCGTGCAGTTCTCCATGAAGGTAAAGTTAGCTTACATTCTCTTGTGAAATGCAAATGGAGTTGCAATGTGTCTGCATTAAAAGCAGCCTAAATGTTATGATCAGTTCCATTTGAGCAATACATCAAAACAAGTCCTATGATTTGTTTGTGGTGACCAGTTACTTGATCCAGATGTTTGGTATTCATAATTTACACTTTTAAATAATATGATCACAAAATAATAATACTACAATTCTATGTTCTTATGTTTAAGGGTATACCATTCACAGATGTGGATTAAATTGCCGACCAGACTATCATTTTCACTGCTGCTACTGCCAATCCATGCATACTCGCAAATCTGGCTTTGTAAAGCACCTCGCTTTGTGCAAGGCAAAGCACTCTGCCATAACCCCCATCATCCCAGATCCAGCAATCCCCATCATCTGCACATCATGTACAAATCATCATGTGACGGAGAATACTTGGGGTTTATCTATCAGTCATGTATTTAATGTTATCTTTTTTTGATGTTGATTTTAGGGCTTGCCACGCCAGATCTGTGGAAATGACTTCAGGATTTTTATGCTTATGGTAGGGTATCAGTTGGCACGTTTGCAGGCTTCTGTAAACATTGTAAATATAATGCTTTGTTTTCCATCTTCTCTGTTCCAGTACACTCTGTCCATTGTTACAAATGCCGGGTTTCAATTCCAGGAGGTTAGTTTAGGATTTGTATTTACTAAAGAAGTAAATGCCTACTTAAAGTGTTGCTTATGTTGCATCATACTGTTCATGTTGAAGAAAAATGATTTATTGTGGACATTGTGAATCAAAAATGGTCTTTGTCACTTTCTAATTTCATTCAGAGGGACATGCCTTTGATTAGGAAGTGGTGGTGTCTTCTTCTCATGGAGCTGTTTGAAATACAAGGGTATGAAAGCCCTTAACAATATGTGTGTTTTGATTTAAGTAACACTTTATTTTGAGGGTCACTTGTAGATGATCTATTATATTAGGTTAACCATGTACAGATCAGTAGACCATCAGTAACAAGAGCTGTAAGACTCTGGATGGCAATATCTGTTGAGATTATTAATGCATATCAATTGTGCACCAATGCCTTAGCCTTTCCCTATGCAATACTTTAGATGACGTCTTGTTCTTATTGTTTCAAAGGCATGGCCAAAGGTTTGCCTTTTGGACTCTGGAGGCCAGAAGCTTGCTGGAGGGAACCCTTCAGCCAATATTCAGAGTGCCACGACCAGAGAGGGAACAGCAGACCCCGCCTGACCCCCAGTGAAGAATCAGCAGACCCCGCCTCACCCCCAGTGAAGAATCAGCAGACCCCGCCTCACCCCCAGTGAAGAATCAGCAGACCCCGCCTCACCCCCAGTGAAGAATCAGCAGACCCCGCCTCACCCCCAGTGAAGAATCAGCAGACCCCGCCTGACCCCCAGTGAAGAATCAGCAGACCCCGCCTGACCCCCAGTGAAGAATCAGCAGACCCCGCAATACAAATAAATAAAAATGTATTCTGAACTGAAATGCCTCTCGGTCAAACTGCTTGTTTATCTTTTGCAGGCTGGTGCATGAACACACTAACAGTTGTTTTTCAGTAATCTAGCACCTCTTCGAAGACAACTTTGATTTATTAATAATAATAATGAAACGAGAATTATGATACTGTAGAAGGAACAGTGTTTAACAGTGTTGTTTTCTTTTGAATAATAATGAAACGAGAATTATAAACATACCCAAAACTAAATTAACAGTGTTGTTTAATATACATATAAAAGACTATATTTTTGAAATTCATTTTTGAAATTCTCAACTAAATTAACAGAATATACATATAAACATTCATGTGAACGTGCAACAGAATATGGTTCCCGTCACGTGACGCGGGACCTGTGTGTGTGGTTCCCGTCACGTGACGCGGGACCTGTGTGTGTGCTCGTGACGCGGGACCTGTGTGTGTGGTTCTACAAGTGTCGTCTCCGACGCTGCAGCTTCATACTATTGCCAGCAGCAGGGACCGTGTTGTTAGCATCTGGTTAGCTAGCTGCACTAACGGACATACAGAGCTGTTGTTGGTTCCACAACAAGCTGGAGGAGAGTCCTCTCCTCTCAGACTGAGGGGCTCAGGTGAGCTAAAGGACTCTGAGTGTTTAGATAGTTAACTTTAGTCTAAGTTATCTCAGTGGGTCTCAAACGGTTTGGTCACAAATTATTCAAAATATTATTTCCGCGGCACACCTTCATATGATCATTATAGTTATAAAACAAATAAGAGAATAAAGGAAAAACAGTTATGAAATACTATATGGCAGTAAAAAAAAGTTGTTATTAATAAAGAAGAATACAGTTTGAAAGGAGAGTGATTTGTAAAATGTCCATAAAGAAAAATAAATCTGTTTACAGTTCTGTTTCATCTGGGTGTTGAGAGATGTTTCCATAGAGCTCCTAATGTTGCTCTCAAAGTGCACCAGATTGATGCTTTCAACTTCAACATTTAAAAAGAGCATGCCCCCCGGACCCCCCTAGAGGAGGTTAGGTCCCCCCCCCCCCACTTAAATCATGTCCACATGGATAGGAAACTAAATACATTTACACACATCTTGTGTCCATATCTTTCTGTTTGGTGTTCATGCCACACCGTGCACGTGCATGCATCATCATGGTGAGAGATCTGGAGGTTGCTTTTTCTTTGCACAGCATGAAAGAAAGGCCAAATGAATGGGCTGTGATTTTAGTTTTTTAAGCAGAGGTCAATCATTTGTACGGCCCTCGGAGGATGTTGAAGAAATTGAAATGGCCCTTGAGAGGAAAAAGGTTCCCCACCCCTGTTTTAAAGGAAGACTAACGAAAGGAGGGCTTGAGCTATCTGATATAGTTAAGATTACAGAGTATAATATATATATATATATATATATATATATATATATATATATATATATAGCACTATTCAATATACCGTAGTACTTGCTTGGAGTGTATTCAGGCAGGCATGGCGTGAAACTCAAAAAGTGGCAGCATGGTTACAGACATGTTTATCATCACCTCAGATTTCAATGCGATTCATATCAAATGAATGATTCTTGGTTTTTGTTGGGAAACAAAAACAATCTAAATGATTCAAACATAAACCTTTGGTTGATCATCATTTTCAAAAAAAAGTCAAACTTCTTGGGTTTTTCCTTTGTGTGTTATTTGATTGAAGAGGTACTGGAAAGCCCTCAAATGACTCTGACATAAGTCCAGCTGAACAGCAGGATACACACATTCATATAGTGCATGCACCTGCTAAGGGAGAACAAGGTTCACACTCACACTGACCGCCATGCAATCAGGAGCAAGTTAGGGTTCATTCTCTTTGTCTCTTGGAGTTCAGGAGAGCCCAACAATGATGGAAATGAAGACTGTCCACACCAACTACGGTTTGGATCACACATGGAATGATTTCCATTATTATTCTTATCACTCAGTTCGTGCATCTGGCTTGGCTTGTGTTTAGCAACGGAGATATGACATCTTATTGAACCAGGTCACTGCTCACCTGTTACTCTGTTAACGTGCCTTTGGCCACAAGACACAGATGGACACTCACTGTGTATGAAAGTCCTGTTTGTGATATATGCAGCATAATAGTTCACTTTGTTAGCAAGGAAACAATGCATTCTTCAGACACTTTGACAGCACATCTCCCCTTTGAAGCCAGTCTCCTGAACTGTTGCTGAGCAGCAGACAGTGCAGCCTCTAAGTTAGAGAAAAGTGCTGAATGTTTCAAATGTAGCTTAGTAGCCATTTAGCATCAGGGTACAAGGCTTTGCTGGAGTGACATTAAGAAAGTCAAAAGAGTCAGTCTGGAGTGCAGAATGTTTGAACATGAGGCATCATTTCTCTTTATTCTGAGAGTCTCATTTGAAAGATGCTTTCTGTTAAACCTATTCAGCAATTGTTGCTCAGCAAGATCTCCTAAATCAGAGCTGCGGTCTGTTCCTATTCAGGGCCATAGAAAGGCCTTGTGGCAGTCGTTTGACTATTCCCCTGTACATTATGCCCACACATCAAAACACATCTCTGCTCACTGTTATCAGAGCATTCGTATTGTACCATCTTCCTGATTGTATTGTATATTGTTTATTTTTGTGTTCCTGTGCCATGTTTAGAGCTTTAGTAAAGTGCAAGTGCGTTTTCAGAAGGAAACACTTGTGTGCTTTGGAGCTACATGCTGTAATGTAAAAGTACCTGTTGGGCCTTGTAGCCACTGGAGGGCAGCAGAGGAGCAAGTCAGAGCGACGATGAGTTGTGAATGAAAAGAAACACGAGACACAAAGCAACAAGTCTCCCTGCCTGAAATGAATACATGATGTTTGATACGATATATCCACACAAGCTTTTGCTCTGTTTTGCCTAATGTTCATCTTCATTTTGCACAAGCTGGGAATTATTATCTGGTGGCTCAATGAACTGTTTACAAAGCTTTAGTGTGAAGACAGTAGTCTTTTTAAAAACAAACGCAACATAAGAGTTGCTCAAACACCAATTCAATACAACATTAAAGAAGGTTAAAAACCAGGCTTACTTTGACAGAGTAATAGATCCTCCTGGCTCCATCCAGGAGGGGGAACGCTCATACTCAGCTCTATGGATTAAACACAGAAACAGATGTTATAAAGAATAATAAGAGCTAGAAGAAAGTGAGCAAACGTCCATAGCCAGTTCCCTGGGTTGCTCGGCTGGTTATGAGCACTTCTGCAAAACACGTACAAGTTGCTTCAAAACGATTACAATTTGGAGTAAAACACCATATTAAAAACACATTGCTTGTAACAGACCTGGGGCCTCATTTATAAACGGTGCGTACGCTCAAAAGATGGCGTACGCCAGTTTCTACGCACTGTTTGCGATTTATATAAAACTAACTTGAGGGGAAAATGTGCGGTCCTCCACCAGGGGCGGACTGGCCATCTGTAGAATCTGGAGAACCACAGAACGGCCGGTCCTCAAGGGCCGTTGAAGGCCGGCCGGCCCTTTAAAACGTCATCATTTAAGTTGCGCTGACGGCCGACAGAGGGCGACAGCGGCCGCTAATGCAGTTGTGTGGTTCTTATCTGTCAAATAATCACACACGAAAAAGAAAAAAGACCGGCCACACGAAGAGAAGGGATTACCCTGCTGAAGAAAACAGCATAGACCAGCTTAAGATGGTTGCTGGCTTTAGCTGGTTTTAGCTGGTGTTAGGCTGGTTTAGTTGGTTTACCAGGCTTTCCAGGCTGGACAAGCTGGCCAGGCTGGTCTTGCTGGTTCAAGAGGATGCTTCATTGTAAACTTTTCTTACAAATGTGTGTTAATCTACCTGAAATTGTAGGGACATTTTTTTTATACTCAATGATACAGACCATTGTTGAGGACATGAACAAGATACTGTAAATGAGTTGCGTCTGACCAATACTTTGAGTAATGTTACTTTGCTGCTAAAAAATGAAACATTATCAGATGAGGACATCACCAAAGTATGTGAGTCTGTCAGGGGATTGCATCTGTTCTCTGCATGTCGTACAGGGCCTATGTACACACTGCTCTGGTATGAATACAAATATAATTGTAAAATGTAAGTCTCCCGCTCTTGTCATCGTTCAGGCTTTGCATTTGAACTCCCATGACTCTGTTCCACATGTCTTCAGTCAGTTGTGGACCCTATGACTCTGTACCACATGTCTTCAGTCAGTTCTGGACCCCGTGAGTCTGTTCCACATGTCTTCAGTCAGTTGTGGACCCTATGACTCTGTTCCACATGTCTTCAATCAGTTCTGGACCCTATGACTCTGTTCCACATGTCTTTAGTCAGTTCTGGACCATATGACTCTGTTCCACATGTCTTCAGTCAGTTGTGGACCCTATGACTCTGTTCCACATGTCTTCAATCAGTTCTGGACCCTATGACTCTGTTCCACATGTCTTTAGTCAGTTCTGGACCCTATGACTCTGTTCCACATGTCTTCAGTCAGTTGTGGACCCTATGACTCTGTTCCACATGTCTTCAATCAGTTCTGGACCCTATGACTCTGTTCCACATGTCTTTAGTCAGTTCTGGACCATATGACTCTGTTCCACATGTCTTCAGTCAGTTCTGGACCCTATGACTCTGTTCCACATGTCTTCAGTCAGTTCTCCACCCCATGACTCTGTTCCACATGTCTTCAGTCAGTTCTGGACCCTATGACTCTGTTCCACATGTCTTCAGTCAGTTCTGGACCCTATGACTCTGTTCCACATGTCTTCAGTCAGTTCTGGACCCCATGACTCTGTTCCACATGTCTTCAGTCAGTTATGGACCCTATGACTCTGTTCCACATGTCTTCAGTCAGTTCTGGACCCTATGACTCTGTTCCACATGTCTTCAGTCAGTTCTGGACCATATGACTCTGTTCCACATGTCTTCAGTCAATTATGGACCCTATGACTCTGTTCCACATGTCTTCAGTCAGTTCTGGACCCTATGACTCTGTCCCACATGTCTTCAGTCAGTTCTGGACCCTATGACTCTGTTCCACATGTCTTCAGTCAGTTCTGGACCCTATGACTCTGTTCCACATGTCTTCAGTCAGTTCTGGACCCTATGACTCTGTTCCACATGTCTTCAGTCAGTTCTGGACCCCATGACTCTGTTCCACATGTCTTCAGTCAGTTCTGGACCATATGACTCTGTTCCACATGTCTTCAGTCTGTTCTGGACCCCATGACTCTGTTCCACATGTATTCAGTCAGTTCTGGACCCTATGACTCTGTTCCACATGTCTTCAGTCAGTTCTGGACCCTATGACTCTGTTCCACATGTCTTCTGTCAATTCTGGACCCTGTGACTCTGATCCACATGTCTTCAGTCAGTTCTGGACCCTATTACTCTGTTCCACATGTCTTCTGTCAATTCTGGACCCTGTGACTCTGTTCCACATGTCTTCAGTCAGTTCTGGACCCTATGACTCTGTTCCACGTGTCTTCAGTCAGTTCTGGACCCTATGAATCTGTTCCACATGTCTTCAGTCTTAACTTATCACTGGGACTGTTCATCTTCGTAAATAGACGGAGGGTTTCAGCCATATTTCAACATTTTTACGACGACGTCAGTCTTACAATAGCGTGGCCTAGCAACAGCTAAAGCCTGGTAGGCTACTGCTATTTAGCTAGTTGGTAGCAAAATGCCTCCGTTCTCTACAGATTACTTCCAGAAACGTATACAGAAGATGGCTGTGTTGGAAATGAAAATTCAACGGTTGGAAGTTAACGTGGAAGTGAATGGACTATGTCGTGGGAATGACACCACTTTACCAGTGTTGCAAAATAATGGAGAAGGGTATGCTAACTCACAGCTAGTTAGCAGCTACAAGGATTCCAAGGAACAGGAGGGCTGTGTACCGGGTAATAAATCTACAAGTGGTAGTCCTCCCTGGAACTCTCTGGGTGCAAAGCCTAAGAGTAAATCATTTCCATGGGATTTGGGAGGACGGATAACAGGCAGAGCCCAGAGCTCCGAAATCTGTGATGCGACCGGCTGGCCTGCATTGTTATCACCCAGGAAGAGCGCCTCTTCAACCCCTATTCATACTAGGAAACAGCAGTGGACAGCTGCTAAAGGGAGAATTACAAACAATCCTCCTAAACCACCAAGTGTGCCAATCCAGAACAGATACGCTCCGCTGACCGAGAACCGGAGATCTGATGACCTGGATAACCTGTCCTCTTCACGCAGCAGGGTAAGGACCAATAGCTACTCCAAAAGTAAAAGGCTAGAGGGAAAACTAACGACTGGGCCTGAAACTCTGATTGTGGGTGACTCTGCTGTAAGAGATGTAAAAGGTCTGTGTAATAAGAACAACACCAAAGTACTCTGTTTTCCCAAGGATGTGGTCTCTGACTTGGCTGAGAAGATCCTGCATATTGGGGCTGAACATCCGACTGTGAAGAATGTGGTACTGCACATTGGAATAAATGATGTTGTGAAACAACAGTCAGAAGTGCTGAAAGAAGACTTTAAATGTTTGTTGGAAACTGCCAGCTCTCTAAATGCAGAGGTGTTCATCAGTGGCCCTCTACCGCCAGTCAGAAGAGGAGTGGAGAGATTCAGCAGATTGTTTGCACTGAATACCTGGCTTTCAACTGTCTGTACTGACCATTCTGTTCATTTTATTGACAATTTTAACTTTTTCTGGGATCGCAGACATCTTTTCAAGGCAAATGGAGTTTGCCTGAACAAGTCAGGAGTGAAATTGTTTATCTCTAACATATTCAACTGCCTGCGTCATCAATCTGTTCCCTCTGCCAAGAACAAGCGGCAAGAGGAATCAAAACAGGAGAAAGACACAACACATCACGCAGAAAACCCTGAAGAATTATCACTGCACCCGCCTGAGGAATGTTCTGATTATGGGAGACCTATGAGACAAATGGAGGAGTCTCCACTGCCCGTCACCCCCCCCCCCCCTGTCAACGCCTTTGAGGATACTCCGTTCACCCTTTCACCCTCGCCCACCCTCCTGGAGATCGATGAACACACAAAGGAGATACAGAGGGTTGGCACCGATTCCTTCCTGGAGTTCAAAGACCAAACGAAGGCGATACGCAGGGCTGGCACCATGTCCTTTACCCCCGCTCCTCAACGACGCCCACCAAAATCACCGCGGAGACGCGCACCATCTCCCCCGTCCTCATCACCGCGCCTACGTCAACCACCTCACCCCCCTGGCAGCATGTCCTCTACCCCCGCACCATCTCGCCCGTCTCCATCACCGTGCCTACGTCGACCACCTCCCCTCCCTTCGAGGGGGCATCTGCAGTCTCCGAAGCCTGATAAGGATGTGTGTGTACAAAACACAACAAACTCTTACTGATATGTGATGGGTCCAGGCTCAAGGGCGTATGGCACTCTCAACTCTTTCCAGGACATGTCGGGGCCCTGCCTGCCAGTAGCTTTGCCGATATCTGTGTTGATAGGTAATAGATTAAGAGCGGTGAATCATAGAAACAGGAAGCGCTCAAACGTTTGTGTGAGTGTATCTAATTTAGCAGTGATTCCATGTCAGCCACAGCTTGTTACAAAAAACATGACTGATAGTGTGTTTAACAAACTTAAACTAGCTTTATTAAATGTCAGGTCTTTGGCAGGAAAAACATTTTTAATCAATGATTTTATCACTGAGCACAATCTCGATTTTATGTTTTTAACAGAAACTTGGATTGAACAAAATAACAGTGCAGCTGTTCTTATCGAATCAACCCCTCCCAACTTTAGTTTTATGAGTCAGGAAAGAATGCATAAGAAAGGGGGTGGAGTTGCTATTCTGTTCAATGATTCCCTTCAATGCAGGAAGACATCGTATGGAAACTTTGATTATTTTGAATATGTGGCCCTTCGGCTGAAATGCTCCTCTCGAGCTCTGTTCCTAAATATCTATAGACCACCCAAATACTGTGCAAGCTTTTTTGATGACTTTACTGAACTTCTGTCTATAGTGTGTATTGACTTTGACCGTCTAGTCATTGTTGGTGATTTTAACATCCATGTTGACAACCCCCAGGACAGAGGGGCTAAAGAACTATTTTGTGTTCTTGATAGCTATGGACTGACTCAGCCTGTGACGGAGCCCACGCACAATAAGGGGCACACTCTGGACTTAATTATCTCAAAGGGTCTGAATATCTCTAAGGTTGTGGTGACTGATGTTGCACTCTCTGACCATTCCTGTGTTTTCTTTGAGAACTCTATTTCTGTTCACAAAAATGTTCAAAAAGAGGTAACCACAAAGCGATATTTAACTGAAAATACTAGGGAAATGTTTACTCAGAATTTCTCTTCCACACTTGCCCCTGCCAACATCTCAGTAAATGAGCTAGTAGATCATTTTAATTCAACAAATTAAAAATATTATAGATGCCATTGCTCCAACTAGGTTAAAGGAAGTGTCTGGCAAGAAAATATCTCCATGGAGAAAGGCCATGACCGTGAAAACAGAAAAAAGAGAATGTCGAAAAGCTGAACGCAGGTGGCGAAAAACAAATCTCCAGGTTCACTTTGAAATCTATAAAGAGAGACTTGGCCTTTATAATTTGGAATTGAAAAACGCACGACAATCGTTCTTGTCTGACATCATTACCAAAACAAAAACAACGCACGTGCCTTGTTTGCTACCGTTGACAGACTAACTAACCCCCCAGTGTCAGTAGCCTCTGAATTTCTATCCACCAGGGCGTGCAATGATTTTGCCTTCTTCACTGACAACATTCAGAAAATCAGACAAGCAGTCAGTGCCTCTGCATCAGGAACAGCAAATGTGTTGTCCCTATCTCCACTTAACATCAATTCAGACATCATGACACAATTCCATCAGATTAATGATAAAAACCTAGAGGACATTATTCAACTTCTGAAATCCTCCTCTTGCTGCCTTGATATTATTCCAACAGGATTTTTCAAAGATGTTTTGCCTTGCATGGCCTCAGATCTACTTCATATAGTAAACAAAGTCTCTTCACTCAGGTGTTTTTCCACAGGCCCTGAAAACTGCAGTCATTAAAACGCTCTTAAAAAAGAATAATCTAGATGCTTCAGTAATGAACAATTACAGGCCCATATCAAACCTGCCATTTCTAGGTAAAATCATTGAAAAAGTTGTTTTTCAACAGTTGAGTAATTTCTTGCATTTAAATAACTGTTTTGATGTGTTCCAGTCAGGCTTTCGTCCAAACCACAGCACTGAGACTGCTCTTGTAAAGGTCTTTAATGACATCCACTTAAACACAGACAGTGGCAGAACTTCAGTGTTAGTATTATTAGATCTCAGTGCTGCGTTTGACACTGTTGACCACAGCATATTACTAGACCGACTGGAAAACTGGGTGGGACTTTCGGAAACAGTTCTGAATTGGTTTGAATCCTACTTAAAGGACAGAAACAACTTTGTTTCTATAGGTAAATACCAACACATCCTCACTCCCAGATCGGCCTATGTTGACGTTATGTCAAGTACCCTGTCGGCTTTTTCCAACGCAAGGGGGGGGGGCCTTAGCGTCCATTTTCAACGCAAGGGGGGGGCCCTTAGCGTCCATTTTCAGCTTTCCGGGATGTCCATATGCTTCTATGGACGCTCATGGAAGCACGGAATTCGTTTGTGTCGGCTGCCCTTAAAGGCAATGTGAGCGTCCATTCTCATTGGATAACGGAGAATTATTCACCCGGAAGTAAGTATTCCCCTTACTGTCGATTGATTTTACAGTGATATCTGCACTACTCATCGACTAAAAAACACCAGATTATCCTTGTTAATTACACAACATTGATTGGTTTAAATTGTGTGCAATGCTTTTGTATTTTTCCCCTTCGATTCGGAGAAACAAATGTTTTTTCGGAGTAAAGGATGGCAGAAGACACGACACTACCCAGAATCCCCAGCTATCGTTTGGACTACACCATGTGCTCTGTTTGACAAACCCCGTGATAGTCCTCAAGCTCTGTGATTGGAGAGTGTGCTCCGAGGGTTACGCCGATTCTCGAACAGCACTTGAAATGGGATGGAATCACGGCAGACTGTCCAAAACTGGATTTGAACGGGTCCACCGCGTCCCCCCCTCCCCCACCCCGTCCCCAGAACTACACATGCTGGCTATTCTGTTTCGCAACATGTTCTGTATCTATGGCACGTCTCTACTGGGAGTTGTAGTTTTAAAAGACGTTTTCGTATTTCCCATAATAAGAAGTTGCCAGTATTAAACTGTGTACATCCCTGGAGGTTTAGGGGATAGGAAACACTCACATTTAAAACATATAATTAATAAATGGGTGAAAATTGCTTGTGCCCATAATGGGCAGCATTAATATATATACACACATGCCAGCTAAGGTCAGAAGAGCTTTATTTAACAGCTGGTCTTATGTTTGTGACCCCTGTTGTTAATTGATAACATTACATTACATTAATTGATAAGCCTGAAACATGCACTTGTTAAGGTTCAGAGGCACATTTAGCAAATATGGCAGTAGCCATCGATCAGCTTAAGATAAGATATACTTTATTGATCTCAAGTTGGAACATTTGCGTTACATCAGCATGTGTAACAGTTAAAATGCAGTGGTGTTTATTTGTAAATCATTTAGTATAATCACACAAATTCTGTGTTTTATATTCAACAATTCTGTGTTCTTTATTTATTGATTGTTCAATACCTGACAAGGTCGGAGATGAAATATCTACATACATCTTATAAGAGTATAATACATTATGTATAATATCAGTTAAAATAAGTGCTTCAACATAGTTAACATTGCTGGAGGTACGCACAAATATTGATAGATGTCTTGTAATGCACTATTGAGGAACCTGCGATCCAAGTTTTTCATTCAATTTATAACTACACCATAGTTGTGTAGGCCTATATGATATGTCAATAAACCTTAGAAAATCTTGAAATCTTGAAAGGGATGTGCAAAATAGTCATTATATACAGTCTTTAATTAACTATTAGTAGAGAATAACGAGTAATTAATATACTTTATAGGGATCCTATTAATATCTAATAATAAAAATAATGAAATTCAATAACATGCTTTAACCACTAGGTGTCCCTTTATATCAGCTGTGCACCTTTATGGTGTAAATACAGCCTATCTACCAATTGGATCAAATATAAAAGTCAGCCGAATTAGTGTTGATACTGCAAGGAGACGTATTGTGTGAAAATAAATGTAAGATGTTGTTTAATGGCTGATATATTTATGATCCACGTCACGTTTTCAGTTCCTCATGTTTGTCTAGAAGTCTTCTCATCAGGGCTCTATAAATACAGAACTACGGCAGATATGTAATATTTAATGCAGCCGAACCGTGTATTACAATGCCGTTATGTGATGACTTCCAAAGAGAAAAGCAAGCACACTCGGAATAAAGTATTATTGTATTTTTTTTAAATGTTTTCGGTCTGTTTCCGTTATTTGTTAATGACGATGTGCTGTGAGATGTGAGACTGGAATTGCACAGGGGAAAATAACGTAGGCTATCTTTAGATGCGGATTTTGTTAAACTAATATGTTTGCGCTGTGGACCAACACTATACATTGACGGGGAAGGGGGGTAGCAATAAAGATAACACCATTAAACAGTTACACAACATAACAGAAATAATATCGATAGCAGCGTCCCTAGCAACCACCTTGGTAACAATGAAAACGTTATGGACGCAATTTCCTGAAGTAATCTTTGTAATAACTAGCAAACTAAAGATCATGTACATCCACTGCACACATAATCTGAAATAACAACTCATATTTCTCGCATCAAATGACATCAAAACGCATTTTAATGGCCAAACTAACTTTAAAATAGGCATTTTCCATCGAGAATAAAACGAAGTTCGGCCATGTTTTTTTTTTCTGCAGGGAGAAATTTGAAGATCACTTGACGTCAAACAGAGCACATGGTGTAGTCCAAACGATAGCTAGGGATTCTGGGTAGTGTAGTGTCTTCTGCCATCCTTTACTCCGAAAACACATTTGTTTCTCCGAATCGAAGGGGAAAAATACAAAAGCATTGCACACAATTTAAACCAATCAATGTTGTGTAATTAACAAGGATAATCTGGTGTTTTTTAGTCGATGAGTAGTGCAGATATCACTGTAAAATCAATCGACAGTAAGGGGAATACTTACTTCCGGGTGTACAATTCTCCGTTATCCAATGAGAATGGACGCTCACATTGCCTTTAAGGGCAGCCGACACAAACGAATGCCGTGCTTCCATGAGCGTCCATAGAAGCATATGGACATCCCGGAAAGCTGAAAATGGACGCTAAGGGCCCCCCCTTGCGTTGAAAATGGACGCTAAGGCCCCCCCCCCTTGCGTTGGAAAAAGCCGACAGGGGACTTGACATAACGTCAACATAGGCCGACCTGGGAGTGAGGATGTGTTGGTAAATACACATCTGAGTTGACAAATATGACATGTGGGGTTCCTCAAGGCTCCATCTTGGGGCCTCTTCTCTTTAACATCTACATATTACCACTGGCTCAGATAATGAAAAACAACAAAATAAGTTACCATAGCTATGCAGATGACACACAAATTTACGTAACAATTTCACCAGGAGACTATGCTCCAATTCAAACACTGAGTAAGTGCATTGAACAAATCAATGACTGGATGTGTCAGAACTTTCTCCAATTAAACAAAGATAAAACTGAGGTAATGGTTTTTGGAGCCAAGGCAGAACGTATAAAAGTTAGCGCTGAGCTTCAGTCTGCAATGTTCAAAACAACAGATAAAGCCAGAAATCTAGGTGTAGTCATGGACTCTGACCTGAGTTTCAACAATCACATTAAAACTGTTACTAAATCAGCCTACTATCACCTAAAGAATATATCTAGGATTAAAAGACTAATGTCACAGCAGGATTTGGAAAAACTTGTCCATGCTTTTATCTTCAGTAGACTCGACTACTGCAATGGTGTCTTCACAGGTCTCACTACAAAATCTATTAGAAAGCTGCAGCTAATTCAGAACGCTGCTGCTCGAGTCCTCACTAACACTAAGAAAGTGGATCACATCACTCCTGTTCTGAAGTCTTTACACTGGCTTCCTGTGTGTCAAAGAATAGATTTCAAAATACTGCTGCTGGTTTATAAAGCACTGAATGGTTTAGGCCCAAAATACATTTCTGACCTCCTGCTAAATTATGAACCATCCAGATCTCTCAGGTCTTCAGGGACTGGTCAGCTTTCTGTCCCCAGAGTCAGAACTAAACATGGAGAAGCAGCGTTCAGTTATTATGCTCCAAATATCTGGAACAAACTCCCAGAAACCTGCAGGTCCGCTGCAACTCTGACTACTTTCAAATCCAGCAAGAAGACTTTTCTTTTTGTCGCTGCTTTTAATTGAACTATTCATATCTTAGACTGCACTGTAACTTTTATCCATGTATTTTTTCTTTTAATGTTCAATTGACTGCACTGTAACTTTTATCCATGTATTTTTTCTTTTAATGTTTATTTCATTTGCTTTTCTTTTTAATGACTGATTTTAAATGCCATTTTCTTAATCTCTTTCATTTTTTGTAAAGCACTTTGAATTGCCTTGTGTTGAAAAGTGCTATATAAATAAACTTGCCTTGCCTTGCCTTGCCTTGCCTTCAGTCAGTTCTGGACCGTATGACTCTGTTCCACATGTCTTCAGTCAGTTCTGGACCCTATGACTCTGTTCCACATGTCTTCAGTCAGTTCTGGACCATATGACTCTATTCCACATGTCTTCAGTCAGTTCTGGACCCTATGACTCTGTTCCACGTGTCTTCAGTCAGTTCTGGACCCTATGAATCTGTTCCACATGTCTTCAGTCAGTTCTGGACCCCGTGACTCTGATCCACATGTCTTCAGTCAGTTCTGGACCCTACGACTCTGTTCCACATGTCTTCAGTCAGTTCTGGACCCTATGACTCTGTACCACATGTCTTCAGTCAGTTCTGGACCCTATGACTCTGTTATACATGTCTTCAGTCAGTTCTGGACCCCATGACTCTGTTCCACATGTCTTCAGTCAGTTCTGGACCCTATGACTCTGTTCCACATGTCTTCAGTCAGTTCTGGACCCCGTGACTCTGATCCACATGTCTTCAGTCAGTTCTGGACCCTATGACTCTGTTCCACATGTCTTCAGTCAGTTCTTGACCCTATGACTCTGTTCCACATGTCTTCAGTCAGTTCTTGACCCCGTGACTCTGATCCACATGTCTTCAGTCAGTTCTGCACCCTATGACTCTGTTCCACATGTCTTCAGTCAGTTCTGGACCCAATGACTCTGTTCCACATGTCTTCAGTCAGTTCTGGACCCTATGACTCTGTTCCACATGTCTTCAGTCAGTTCTGGACCACATGACTCTGTTCCACATGTCTTCAGCCAGTTCTGGACTCTGTGACTATGTTCCACATGTCTTCAGTCAGTTCTGGACCCCGTGACTCTATTCCACATGTCTGCAGTCAGTTCTGGACTCTGTGACTATGTTCCACATGTCTTCAGTCAGTTCTGGACCCCGTGACTCTATTCCACATGTCTGCAGTCAGTTCTGGACCCTATGACTCTGTTCCACATGTCTTCAGTCAGTTCTCCACCCCATGACTCTGTTCCACATGTCTTCAGTCAGTTCTGGACCCTATGACTCTGTTCCACATGTCTTCAGTCAGTTATGGACCCCATGACTCTGATCCACATGTCTTCAGTCAGTTCTGGACCCTATGACTCTGTTCCACATGTCTTCAGTCAGTTATGGACCCCATGACTCTGATCCACATGTCTTCAGTCAGTTATGGACCCCATGACTCTGTTCCACATGTCTTCAGTCAGTTCTGGACCCTATGACTCTGTTCAATATGTCTTCAGTCAGTTCTGGACCCTATGACTCTGTTCCACATGTCTTCAGTCAGTTCGGACCCCATGACTCTGTTCCACATGTCTTCAGTCAGGTATGGACCCTATGACTCTGTTCCACATGTCTTCAGTCAGTTCTGGACCCTATGACTCTTTTCCACATGTCTTCAGTCAGTTCTGGACCCTATGACTCTGTTCCACATGTCTTCAGTCAGTTCTGGACCCCATGAGTCTGTTCCACATGTCTTCAGTCAGTTCTGGACCCTATGACTCTGTTCCACATGTCTTCAGTCAGTTCTGGACCCCATGAGTCTGTTCCACATGTCTTCAGTCAGTTCTGGACCCCATGACTCTGTTCCACATGTCTTCAGTCAGTTCTGGACCCTATGACTCTGTTCCACATGTCTTCAGTCAGTTCTGGACCCCGTGACTCTGTTCCACATGTCTTCAGTCAGTTCTGGACCCTATCAATCAATCAATGTTTATTTATATAGCCCAATATCACAAATGTTACATTTGTTTCAGTGGACTTTACAGTTTGTACAAAATATCAGTATGACAATACGACACCCTCTGTCCTTAGACCCTCACATCGTACAAGGAAAAACTTCCGAAGAAAACCCACAGTTTAAAGGGGAAAATGGGAGAAACCTCAGGGAGAGCAACAGAGGAGGGATCCCTCTCCCAGGATGGACAGACGTGCAATAGATGCCGTGTGTAAATTGAAAAGATAATACATTTGCAACATAGGTAGTCCAAATGTTTGGAAATGCATGTGTGTATAATAGGAAGATGAATCCAAGAGGATATCCATCCAGGACCTATGATCCAGGACCACAGCCACGACTCAAGATCCAGGGCTCGCGATCCAGGACAGAGGAGCGCAGGATCATCCATGACTCCGGATCCCGGCGTATATAGACACCAAAAAGAAGGACATTTTGGGGAAGCTGGGTTAATCGGAACATGAGAGTACACAGGTATAGACAGAGAGAAGGAAGAAGTAAGATGTCCCCCGACAAACTAAGCCTATATCAGCAAAACTAGGGGCTGAATCTAATCAGCCCTAACTATAAGCTTTATCAAAAAGGAAGGTCTTAAGCGCACTCTTAAAAACGGATAGGGTGTCTGCCGCCCGAACACAAACTGGAAGCTGATTCCACAAATGTGGAGCTTGATAAGAAAAGGCTCTGGCTCCCATTGTACTTTTAGAGACTCTAGGAACAACCAACAACCCTGCATTCTTGGAACGCAATGCCCTAGTAGGACAGTAGGGTATAATGAGTTCTTTAAGGTAAGATGGCGCCTGCCCATTAAGGGGCTTTGTAGGCGAGAAGAAGAATTTTAAATGATATCCTCTGTTCTATAGGGAGCCAGTGTAAGGCAGCCAGAACAGGAGTAATGTGGTCCCTTTTCCTAACTCTGGTTAGTACACGAGCCGCAGCATTTTGAATCAGCTGAAGCGATTTGACTGACTTCTTGGTACACCCTGATAATAAAGAGTTACAATAATCCAGCCTTGAAGTAACAAATGCATGGACTAGTTTCTCTGCATCGTTTTGAGGCAAGATATGCCTGATTTTTGCAATGTTACGTAGATGGAAGTAGGCGGTCCTTGAAATTGATTTTATGTGGGCGTTAAAGGATAACTCCTGATCAAATATAACACCAAGATTCCTTACAGTCTCACTGGAGGCCAAATTAATGCCATCCATAGTTAGTATATCCTTAGATAATTTGTTTCGTAGATTCTTCGGGCCAAGTACAATAACTTCAGTTTTGGTCGTGTTTAACATCAAAAAGTTTAAGGTCATCCACGTTTTTAAGTCCTTAAGGCAGTCTTGAATTTTATTTAGATGATTAATTTCATCAGGCTTGATTGATAAATATAGTTGAGTATCATCCGCATAACAATGAAAGTTTACAGAATGATTCCTTATAATATTGCCTAACGGAAGCATATATAATGTGAACAAAATAGGTCCGAGCACTGAGCCCTGTGGCACTCCATGGCTAACTTTGGTTTGCGTGGAAGATTCATCATTGACACGTACAAACTGAGAGCGTTCAGATAGATAGGACCTAAACCAGTCTAAAGCAGTTCCCTGTATGCCAACTAAGTGCTCTAGTCTTTGCAATAAGATATCATGGTCGATAGTATCAAATGCAGCACTGAGATCGAGCAAAGCAAGAATAGAGACACGTCCCTTGTCAGAGGCTATTAGAATGTCATTTGTGACTTTAACCAGAGCTGTCTCTGTGCTATGATGTGTTCTAAAGCCAGACTGAAAAGCTTCAAATAAATCATTGTTTTTTAAGTAATCACACAACTGTTTTGCGACCGATTTCTCAAGAATTTTTGAGAGGAACGGAAGATTGGAAATAGGTCTATAATTGGCTAAAACCTCTGGATCGAGGTTGTGCTTTTTAAGAAGCGGTTTTATCACTGCTACATTGAATGATTGTGGAACATAGCCTGATAATAAAGACATATTCATAATATTTAATAAATAAGTGCTAATTAATGGAAAAACTTCCTTCAACAGCTTAGTTGGAATTGGGTCTAACATGCACGTTGATGGTTTAGAAGAGAGAATCATTGAATTTAATTGTTCAAGGTTTATGGCTGAAAAGCATTCTAGTTTACTATCTAGTGTAATATTAGAACTTACGTTTCCGGGAGCTGTTGATAACACTATACTGGTCAAAGGCAAGAGGTCATTAATTTTGTTTCTAAGACCAAGTTCCACATGTCTTCAGTCAGTTCTGGACCCTATGACTCTGTTCCACATGTCTTCAATCAGTTCTGGACCCTATGACTCTGTTCCACATGTCTTCAGTCAGTTCTGGACCATATGACTCTGTTCCACATGTCTTCAGTCAGTTCTGGACCCTATGACTCTGTTCCACATGTCTTCAGTCAGTTCTGGACCCTATGACTCTGTTCCACATGTCTTCAGTCAGTTCTGGACCACATGACTCTGTTCCACATGTCTTCAGTCAGTTCTGGACCCCGTGACTCTGTTCCACATGTCTTCAGTCAGTTCTGGACCCTATGACTCTGTTCCACATGTCTTCAGTCAGTTCTGGACCCTATGACTCTGTTCCACATGTCTTCAGTCAGTTCTGGACCCTATGACTCTCTTCAATATGTCTTCAGTCAGTTCTTTTCCACATGTCTTCAGTCAGTTATGGACCCCATGACTCTGTTCCACATGTCTTCAGTC
Organism: Gymnodraco acuticeps; assembly: GCF_902827175.1. Classification (NCBI taxonomy): domain Eukaryota; kingdom Metazoa; phylum Chordata; class Actinopteri; order Perciformes; family Bathydraconidae; genus Gymnodraco; species Gymnodraco acuticeps. Next base: position 66,006 of record NW_022990918.1, read on the forward strand.
AGTTGTGGACCCTATGACTCTGTTCCACATGTCTTGAGTCAGTTGTGGACCATATGACTCTGTTCCACATGTCTTCAGTCAGTTCTGGACCTGTGACTCTGTTCCACATGTCTTCAGTCAGTTCTGGACCATATGACTCTGTTCCACATGTCTTCAATCAGTTCTGGACCCTATGACTCTGTTCCACATGTCTTCAGTCAGTTCGGACCCCATGACTCTGTTCCACATGTCTTCAGTCAGTTATGGACCCTATGACTCTGTTCCACATGTCTTCAGTCAGTTCTGGACCCTATGACTCTGTTCCACATGTCTTCAGTCAGTTCTGGACCCCATGAGTCCGTTCCACATGTCTTCAGTCAGTTCTGGACCCCATGACTCTGTTCCACATGTCTTCAGTCAGTTCTGGACCATATGACTCTGTTCCACATGTCTTCAATCAGTTCTGGACCCTATGACTCTGTTCCACATGTCTTCAGTCAGTTCGGACCCCATGACTCTGTTCCACATGTCTTCAGTCAGTTATGGACCCTATGACTCTGTTCCACATGTCTTCAGTCAGTTCTGGACCCTATGACTCTGTTCCACATGTCTTCAGTCAGTTCTGGACCCTATGAGTCTGTTCCACATGTCTTCAGTCAGTTCTGGACCCTATGACTCTGTTCCACATGTCTTCAGTCAGTTCTGGACCCCATGAGTCCGTTCCACATGTCTTCAGTCAGTTCTGGACCCCATGACTCTGTTCCACATGTCTTCAGTCAGTTCTGGACCCTATGACTCTGTTCCACATGTCTTCATTCAGTTCTGGACCCCATGACTCTGTTCCACATGTCTTCAGTCAGTTATGGACCCCATGACTCTGTCCCACATGTCTTCAGTCAGTTATGGACCCCATGAATCTGTTCCACATTCAGTCAGTTATGGACCCCATGACTCTGTTTCCACATGTCTTCAGTCAGTTATGGACCCCATGACTAGGGTTGGGTACCGAGAACCGGTTCCGAACCGGAACCGGTTCCAACATTTCGATTCCCACGGCATCGTTTAGAAATGTGAATTTCGGTTCCGCTTTTCGATGCCTGAGGAAATTTCTCTCGCCGCTCTCCGTAGCCTACTGGGGCGGGAAATGTAGCGTTGTACCTACACTTCTACACAGCTTAACCTGGGACCGACCATGAGCGGTAGACGCTCTAAAGTGTGGCTTCACTTTGTTAGGAAAGACAATGGGTCGGCAGAGTGCAACACCTGTTCCAAACTTATTTCCTCCAAAGGAGGGAACACGACCAATATGACGAAACACCTTCGCCTGCACGGTATACAGATCAAGGAGTGTACCGTTTTCAACCTGTTTCGCCAGTCTCCGTCCGCCTCACAACCACCGTCGTCTTCCGCTGTCGTCCCGGCTCAACCAACACCGAGCACTCCCTCAGCGGAGCCCTCGCAATCAGGAATGTAAGTTAACATCACTCAAAACTAAAGGATGGTTGTTTTGTTTGAGAGGTTGTGTGTAAAATGTGTGGATATTCTATATTTTTGTAGATGAAAGTTTGCGGTCGCGTAGTTGCGCGGCTACAACGGCTAAAGCTAACAAGCCCGTCCCAGCCCGTGTCAACCCATTCACCTTAGCAGCAAAGGGAAAGATGACAGTAGAGAAACGTGAGGAGTGCCACAGAAAAGTCACCGCTTTTGTGGTGAAAAGGCTGCATCCCTTCTCAGAAGTAGAAGCACCTACATTTCGGTACGCAAAGACAATTATACAAATGTTCTAGCTGCCCAGGTTTCCTTTAAAAGTTGGACTGTTGCTGTGTTGTAGCTTCAGTCACTCAAATAAATGTTGTTTTTTGGTGAAAGAAGCATGTATCATTTTTTTACCCTGCCCCTCAAAGAATCGGAATTGAGAATCGTTAAGAATCGGAATCGAAAACTAGAATCGGAATCGGAATCGTGGAAATTCAAACGATACCCAACCCTACCCATGACTCTGTTCCACATGTTTTCAGTCAGTTCTGGACCCTATGACTCTTTTCCACATGTCTTCAGTCAGTTCGGACCCCATGACTCTGTTCCACATGTCTTCAGTCAGTTATGGACCCCATGACTCTGTTCCACATGTCTTCAGTCAGTTGTGGACCCTATGACTCTGTTCCACATGTCTTCAGTCAGTTCTGGACCCCGTGACTCTGTTCCACATGTGTTGTGAGTTTTCATTGTATGTTTAATACTTAAAAACGAAAGTTAGTTATAATCAAATATAATCAATTATATTCTTCTATAACCCACAATGAAAATGCTTCATATTTTAGGTTTTTCTATAGTTACAGTATAAACAAAACAAAGTGGTTTGTTTAGGTTGAGTTTTCTTCCTCTCCTGTGAAAGCAGTACACAGGGAGGGGGGCTCCAGGCTTAAGGAGAAACACATTAGAGGTCAAAAATAGTTCATGTCCTTTTCACACTAACATGAGAAGGTGGGTCTTATGTCATAAAGCTATGGAACATGTTGAGGCATGTTCAGCCTTGTTGGACATGGGCAGTTTTCAACTTAATTGAGTGTAGAGGAGGAGTTTGTTTTTTGGGTTTTCGATCCAGTTTTTTTAGCATAAAGAGACTGGTTTTTTGAGAGCGCGAGACAGAGACAGAGAGAGAGGGAGGGGGGAACCGCTGGTAGACTCTCTCCCGGCAGGCTGTGTGCTTCAGAGCTGGGTAACTGGCTCTCGGTAAAGGTTCTGTCAGACGGGGTAAATATCTCTCGAATTTCTTGGTTGTTGGCTGAGTGGAATGATTTGATGAGAGATGTGTTTGTGAATATTATAACCCGCGACCTGTGAGGACCTTCCTCCGAACCTTTGGCGGATAGGAATGTGTTTTTGACAGGTTAATCCGCCGTCTGTGTCGGAAAAAAGGTATGAAACTGATGTAAATTAAGTTGGTGAATAAAAAGTTGAATGCGCTTTTTATTGTCACCGGTCTTTTTACGAGGAAATACCTCTAAATTCTATCGGAAGAATTTTAAAATGTCACAACTGAAATGGACAGTTGAAATTAAAACATTTTGGTAATAAATGTAAGACTGTGAATTAAAGTTTCATTTGAACATGATCACAGCACGGTTTTTTTTAATTTTTAGGATGATTATAATGTTGTAAAGAGAGAAGGTAAAACCCCTGTATTAGTTTAGACCTATTTTTCTTCAAATAAACTGAATCCCACCAGTTGGATTGGGGTAATTTAAAAGACACCTGTGCCCTCCTCTCCTGCTTAAAAGGTAAGATTGCACCCTGCCACACACACTTAGGTAGGAGCACACTCCATTTACTGATATCAAAATCCTTCGGGATCGCTTAAAACAGATTAAAAAAGAGTTGTCTGAATTGAAACAGCAGTTAATTGAACCTGGTTCTTCGGGGGAGTTAGGAAGAGGTGAGATCTTGCTGACGTTGGTGGATCTGAGCCAAGCAGCAACCTTACATAGACTCAATAACTTCGGAAAGGTCAATTAGTAGGTCAGAGTAATTTACCGGAATAAATTATCAGGACCTCTCCGACTCTAAACATGGCGCCCAACGTGGGGCTCTGTGAAAAGTAATATTTTTACAGAGTCAAAATACAAGAACCAAAACGACCTAGTGAAAAAAAGTCGATGAATACAAATCAGCGAAATACAGGCTGAAAGTCTTGTTAAAATACCTACCCCAAATCCTAGAATATATAATTAAACCTGAAAGTGTAGTAATTTAAATTAATACTATTGCACCGGACTGAGGGTTATATTGTATCGGATATTGCTGTCTGTTAAAGAAGCTAAAAGAAGGTTCATTTTCCCCTAGCCAAATTGAGAAGCCCCTGTGATCCTTTTAACACAGGTTTAGGTGGCTAAAGTGAAGTCAGCCGTAGGAGCACTGCTCAGTACTTGTCCAATTACTTTGAAACGTATAGGTAGGACTTGACCAAGAGCTGCGGTTTGAACTTTTGCGTTAAAACATAACGTGGGGAAGAGTTAATGGGAGATTTAATAAAGATAAACATAGGTCTAAAGGTACCTATGCTGTTTAAAAAATTAGAAGCTCGGTACGCAACACTCTTAGCTGAGGTACCCGCATGTACTAACTGAATCCAGAAAGAGAACTTAGAACCAAGTGACGGTATAGTCGGACTGATCACCCGGCGAGAGTAAAGCCTAGGAACTTGCATGTGTATAAAAGAGTGAACTTGAACCCTTTAATACATTTTTGTGTTGTTTTTTAAAACAAACAAACAAAAATAAATGGCGGACGAGGTTAGAACGCAGTTTTTAATGACTCGGAGCCAACCACGCAGGGAGGGATACACAGAAGCAAAATCCGGAGCTTCTGCCCGCCCTGGTCAGCTTAGCCCAGACCCACGGGCGTACCGCGACCAAAATACTTTCCTGTCAGACTACCGTTTGACAGAGAGCAACAAGCAGGTGGTATAATGTCTGAGACCCTACCTTCACCATACAGGGATAAAAACTCAAAAATGCCATTTAGGAGTATCCCATCTACAACTCCTAGAAGAAAACACATTGTTAGACATGATATTCAGGGAAAAGGAATGTTGAAAATAATAATGGAAAATTTTGAATATTTCAAACTAGATCAAACAAACCATGTTAATAAACCCTGCTAATAGGAAGCTAAACATGCAGGAGAAATAGCAGCAGCTCTGGCAAAGAGAATAGGTCCTAGCATGCAAGCACAGAGTGATAATATGATAAGGACTATTAAACTGTCAGAAGGCAACGTGGTGATCAGATGACCCACTCATACCTGTTGTTTTACATGTACCATTTAAACCTATGTGGGAACTAACAGAAGAAACCCAATTCCAAGAATATCTTCAAAAACTAATATGAGAAAGTTTTTGCGAAGCTAAAGCTCAAATACTTTACCAAAATCAACTAAACTATTTACTTTTGACCCCTTTTTGGGAATGGGATTTTCCGTTACACAACGTAAAACTCAATTCAAGCCTTAAAGAACGCTTTAAAGACAAGTCAATGAGAGTTAAATGTGGTGCTATTTTGCTCATGAATGGAGCTTGCACTTTTGGAAAAAAGGTTTCCTCTTTTCTCTGCTCCCGAGGTGCTGCAGAAACACGCAGCACACGGGGCACACAGGCGTGACCTCTGGAGGAGAAGAAAATTTGAGCAGACCACGAAAGACCATTAAAAGTTGTATGGCCTCAGCACAGAGGGAAATAGTGTTCCTCTCACCAATGAATAAATCAACTCTTAACCAAGTCGGATCTAAAATAGACATAGCTCCAGTTGTTAAGAAAAGAGGGAGATTCAAAAAATTATCTTAACACCAGAACAAATAAAATCAAATATAAAAAAAACAAAATAGTATGTTGAGACCCATTCTCAGAAACTAACAGTGTGGAGATAAGGAACCAGGGTGATAGAACATCTGTGTTATTCATGTCTATGACTTGATCAGGAACAGAGGAAAAATGATCACCTGAAGAGAAGCATCTTGCACTTGCATTCAGATTTTATCCAGCCCTGAGGGAAATGTCTCAAGGTACCAAAATGTGCATATACACTCTTTATTTTTCAATATCTGAAGCTACTAAACAAACTGTTCAGGGAGCAGAAACAATGATGAGTAGATGGAGAAAATAGAAGATGATGATGTCTGGTCCAGATGTGGGGTGCAGAGGACCTCAGGAAGTAAGCCACAGAGGAAAATAATGAAACCCTTACAGAAAACCGCTACTCCACAGATAACACTGTTTACAGAGGGGAGTTTGCGAGAAGGTGACCAAGCAGCCACTTGGGCCTTTATAATGAAAACGAATTCAGGTGAAGTACTTTGCAAGCAAAAGGGTGCAATACCAGGTACAGCCTGCTGAGGAAAAGGCCATTTGTTGAGGGACTTCCTTTTGCTAAAAAAGGAAAAATAGCACACATCCATATTATTACTGATAGTGATTATTATTAAAAAGCGGGTAAAGAAGAGCTTAATAATTGGGAACAAAGGCAGTTCAAAAATGTGAAAGGTGAAGCGCTGACACCCCATCTATTGAGGGTCTTATTGCAGAGTTAAAGGCAGGCATGTAGAATGGAATCATGTCCGTAGCCATACAGATAAGATATAATTTGACTATCAGGGTAATAGAGAAGTTTTACCTTGCTTAAAGCACGGGACGAGTTAACCACCTGACTGCCATATTCCCTAGAATATGGAAAAAGGGTGGAAGCATTCACGTACCACCTGAAGAAGCTCCTTAGGTTGTGCGTGAATTACACAGCAGTTTAGGCCATGTGGGCCTATTTCAGATGAGAAAATATTGTCTCGACAATAAAATCCTCTTCCCAAAACTGCGATTGCACCTACAACACACATGGTCAACATGTCTTCAATGTGTAGAGGTGGATGGGTTTAAGAAAGTTCATCCTGAGCATCTTAAAATAATAGAGGAAGGACCACTAACCATTTTTAGTGCTGACATAGCAGGTCCTTTTCTGACCTGCACTCCCAGTGGGAATAAGTATTTCCTTGTGACCTTTGATAAATGGAGGGAGTCATAAACATGTTTATCCTCTGACCAGAGCAACTGGAACACAGTGTCTGCTGAAATGGCGGAACATATAAGTATTTTTCCTAAAAACCGAGAAAATAGGAATGGATAATGTCACTCACTTTAAAAATGAGAAAGTTTTGTCACCCTTGCAGGATAAATAAATCACACCTATCTGGTCTTTACCATATAAGTATCAGGCGTTAGAGCAGCCAAAGAGTGGAGTATAAAAAACTGTAAAACAAATTGGGACATTCCAATCAATTTGACAAGGCTGAATATATTCCTATAAGTATGGAAAAGCTACCGATGGGCAAGGGTCAGGTCATATCTAACTATCACACCTTTTCCGTTTAAATTCAGAAATCGTGTATGGGTGACTAGAAAGGGGCAAAGTCCAGAGAAGGGTTAGCTTAAAACTAAATCAGAAGGTTTGGATACAGTGAAGTCAATTTCTGGGAAAGTAGTTTCACTCCAGAGGAGAGGACCGGTTCACCCAAGCCAACTGAGTTTAGAATCCAGATAGGAATATGACTGCGGCCTACCCATCCACTATTGATGCTATCAGTCTCACATCACATGACATGTTTTGCACACACACGTGGCAGATAATGTGCTTTCTTCCACAGGAGAGGATGGCTTTTTGTGGGATCTTCTCGCAATAAGTTAGAATTTGTCTTGGTAAATTCTGTACCAAGGGATATTTTATAGAGCAAAAGAGGGAATTTAAATCTGAGTAACAAGCAATAGCTCCAATGCAAAGGATTTAGCAGTAGAACTGTTAGAATCTATAGTGAATTATGCAGAAAGATGGCAAGACGAAACTCTGTCTATTAGCATATGGATCATTAGAGCTTGGATGGAGAATACCTCAGTATCAAAGAGGAAATGGAAAATAACCTTTATATTATTTTTCTCATTGTTTTTTAACTTTACACTATTAGTTTTATTTTCAGTTATTTTTAATTGATATACGCTTACACCCTAAAAAGAGTATTCATTTAAATGTGATTCTTTGAGCACATCTCTCCTTCTTTTTTGCTGGTTCTCACACAGCATGGAGGTGTAGGGCTGTCAGGTCGTTAAACTGATAAGATAAATTATGGCCCAGTGCTTTCTGCCATTAGAGGCCAACTGAGTAAGAGGAGAAACAATCACCTTGCTGTATTATACCCAAGCAATATTGAATACACGACCCTCTTGAGAAAACCCTTGGGGAAGTTTTTATTTTAACTGAAACAACTTTTTATGAATCAGATAAATGATTTAAACTTGATTTTAGCTATATTGTTGAGATTAATACCTCAGCAATCTACCAAGAGGATTTGAACCTGCCTAGCGGGGAAACTTCAGTCACAGTGCCTCAAGTGAAGCCAAGTAGACTCCTGGACCCAGGAAACCTGTGCAGAAGGACCGGAAGGGGCAAGCGGTGAAAAGGAGGAGACTCGTAAGAGAAAAGAGCGATCTGATTCAGAGGTCTCCCCGGGTGCCCAAGCCAAAAAGATGTCCTTGCTGTAAATAGACATTCCAGAGGAACATGTAGTACCAGACCCCTTGGAAGGATTCCTGGGGGAAAATTGTTTCAAATGAAACAATTATTAATGAATCAGAGGTCGCATACGTGTATGATCATAACTATATGGATGATATTAGTACCTCTGGAATCTACCAAGAGGAATTGAACCTGCCAAGCGGAACTACTCCAGGCACAGGGTTTCCAGTAAAGCCAATTCCTGAAACCAGAAAACTGGTGCAGAATGGATCAGCGACTGAGTCACCTATGACCCCACCAGAGGAGGAGGATGATTCTTCCAGCTCTGTGGGACAGGCTGCATCTCTACCCCGCTTAGCCACTCAGATCGCAGTGGATTTCCCAGAAAAGGATGACGACTACCTGATAACTGCATGGTCAGATATCAGACGCCAGGTAGCAGCAACCCTACCTACCCCCTGCCACTGGTCCACTTCACCATCTCCAACCCGGCGACTTCGTGCTGGTCAAGGACTTCCGGAGAAAGAGCTGGAAATCCAACCGTTGGCAAGGTCCCTACCAGGTGCTTCTCATCACCTAGACAGCGGTCAAGGTCACCGAGAGAGCCACGTGGGTCCACGCCAGCCACTGCAAGGTCGTAGTCACAGAACAGGAGAGACGGTAGAAACAGACGACAACAAGTGAAGTGTCCTAGTCACCAACGGAAGACGACAACAAGTACCACACTGGCACCACATACACCTAATCTCACACTGCACACACAGGATGTCATGAGCGAGTGCCAGCTAAGCTGTTTCATATGCCTCTGGTTCCTCGTTTGTGCTATCATTGTGTGGGGACTCATTGACCTTGGTCACAAAGTCATGAGCGATTATTGACGAGGTCTAAAAAAATCCATAACAACTGTCGACCGAGTTATCTGGTTTTCGGTTGGAGATGTCGTCCAGCGAAAAACTGCAACCCCTCCATGGTCAAGGTCAAGGATATACATCAGATAGCAACATGGAATTAGGAGTCTACAACAGATGGGCCCCTCGCCCAAGGACATTCCTGTACGGTACTATGTTTTCGGTGTTTTTTCACACCAGGTTCATCAAAGGGTCGTCCTGATTACACATACTGAAGAACTTTTCATGATATTGATGCTTGGAGTTTTACGGATGTAATATGTATGTGTGTTTACGAGTTTATCTGTTGATGTTTGATAACTTTGCGTTTGAAAAGAGGGTGTTGAGATCTTCATATGAAGTGAATACTTAAAACGAAAGTTAATTGAGATCATGGTATGAAGTGAATACTTAAAACGAAAGTTAATTGAGATCATGGTATGAAGTGAATACTTAAAAACGAAAGTTAATTATAAATCATACATGATCAATCATATTCTTGTATAAACCCATAATGAGAATGCTTCTTGACGGTTTTTGAATATGTATCTATGCTTACAATTTTTTCTGTTGCTATTTGAGAACTTTGCGTTTTGAAAAGAGGGTGTTGTGAGTTTTCATTGTATGTTTAATACTTAAAAACGAAAGTTAGTTATAATCAAATATAATCAATTATATTCTTCTATAACCCACAATGAAAATGCTTCATATTTTAGGTTTTTCTATAGTTACAGTATAAACAAAACAAAGTGGTTTGTTTAGGTTGAGTTTTCTTCCTCTCCTGTGAAAGCAGTACACAGGGAGGGGGGCTCCAGGCTTAAGGAGAAACACATTAGAGGTCAAAAATAGTTCATGTCCTTTTCACACTAACATGAGAAGGTGGGTCTTATGTCATAAAGCTATGGAACATGTTGAGGCATGTTCAGCCTTGTACATTAGAGGACATGGGCAGTTTTCAACTGAATTGAGTGTAGAGGAGGAGTTTGTTTTTTGGGTTTTCGATCCAGTTTTTTTAGCATAAAGAGACTGGTTTTTTGAGAGCGCGAGACAGAGACAGAGAGAGAGGGAGGGGGGGAACCGCTGGTAGACTCTCTCCCGGCAGGCTGTGTGCTTCAGAGCTGGGTAACTGGCTCTCGGTAAAGGTTCTGTCAGACGGGGTAAATATCTCTCGAATTTCTTGGTTGTTGGCTGAGTGGAATGATTTGATGAGAGATGTGTTTGTGAATATTATAACCCGCGACCTGTGAGGGACCTTCCTCCGAACCTTTGGCGGATAGGAAATGTGTTTTTGACAGGTTAATCCGCCGTCTGTGTCGGAAAAAGTGTATGAATTTTATAACCCGCGACCTGTGAGGACCTTCCTCCGAACCTTTGGCGGATAGGAATGTGTTTTTGACAGGTTAAGGTCTGTGTTGGAAAAAAGGTATGAAACTGATGTAAATTAAGTTGGTGAATAAAAAGTTGAATGCGCTTTTATTGTCACCGGTCTTTTTACGAGGAAATACCTCTAAATGCTATCGGGAGAATTTTAAAATGTCACAACTGAAATGGACAGTTGAAATTAAAAACATTTTGGTAATAAATGTAAGACTGTGAATTAAAGTTTCATTTGAACATGATCACAGCACGGTTTTTTTTAGGATGATTATAATGTTGTAAAGAGAGAAGGTAAAAACCCCTGTATTAGTTTGGGACCTATTTTTCTTCAAATAAACTGAATCCCACCAGTTGGATGGGGGTAATTTAAAAGAACACCTGTGCCCTCCTCTCCTGCTTAAAAGGTAAAGATTGCACCCTGCCACACACACTTAGGTAGGAGCACACTCCATTTACTGATATCAAAATCCTTCGGGATCGCTTAAACAGATTAAAAAAAGAGTTGTCTGAATTGAAAGAGCAGTTAATTGAACCTGGTTCTTCGGGGGAATTAGGAAGAGGTGAGATCTTGCTGACGTTGGTGGATCTGAGCCAAGCAGCAACCTTACATAGACTCAATAACTTCGGAAAGGTCAATTAGTAGGTCAGAGTAATTTACCGGAATAAATTATCAGGACTTCTCCGACTCTAATGACTCAGTCAGTTCTGGACCCTATCAATCAATCAATGTTTATGTATATAGCCCAATATCACAAATGTTACATTTGTCTCAGTGGACTTTACAGTTTGTACAAAATATCAGTATGACAATACGACACCCTCTGTCCTTAGACCCTCACATCGTACAAGGAAAAAACTTCCGAAGAAAACTCACAGTTTAAAGGGGAAAATGGGAGAAACCTCAGGGAGAGCAACAGAGGAGGGATCCCTCTCCCAGGACGGACAGACGTGCAATAGATGCCGTGTGTAATTGAAAAGATAATACATTTGCAACATAGGTAGTCCAAATGTTTGGAAATGCATGTGTGTATAATAGGAAGATGAATCCACGAGGATATCCATCCAGGACCTATGATCCAGGACCACAGCCACGACTCAAGATCCAGGGCTCGCGATCCAGGACAGAGGAGCGCAGGATCATCCATGACTCCGGATCCCGGCGTATATAGACACCAAAAAGAAGGACATTTTGGGGAAGCTGGGTTAATCGGAACATGAGAGTACACAGGTATAGACAGAGAGAAGGAAGAAGTAAGATGTCCCCCAACAAACTAAGCCTATATCAGCAAAACTAGGGGCTGAATCTAATCAGCCCTAACTATAAGCTTTATCAAAAAGGAAGGTCTTAAGCGCACTCTTAAAAACGGATAGGGTGTCTGCCGCCCGAACACAAACTGGAAGCTGATTCCACAAATGTGGAGCTTGATAAGAAAAGGCTCTGGCTCCCATTGTACTTTTAGAGACTCTAGGAACAACCAACAACCCTGCATTCTTGGAACGCAATGCCCTAGTAGGACAGTAAGGTATATGAGTTATTTAAGGTAAGATGGCGCCTGCCCATTAAGGGCTTTGTAGGCGAGAAGAAGAATTTTAAATGATATCCTCTGTTCTATAGGGAGCCAGTGTAAGGCAGGCCAGAACAGGAGTAATGTGGTCCCTTTTCCTAACTCTGGTTAGTACACCGAGCCGCAGCATTTTGAATCAGCTGAAGCGACTTGACTGACTTCTTGGTACAACCCTGATAATAAAGAGTTACAATAATCCAGCCTTCAAGTAACAAATGCATGGACTAGTTTCTCTGCATCGTTTTGAGGCAAGATATGCCTGATTTTTGCAATGTTACGTAGATGGAAGTAGGCGGTCCTTGAAATTGATTTTATGTGGGCGTTAAAGGATAAATCCTGATCAAATATAACACCAAGATTCCTTACAGTCTCACTGGAGGCCAAATGAATGCCATCCATAGTTAGTATATCCTTAGATAATTTGTTTCGTAGATTCTTCGGGCCAAGAACAATAACTTCAGTTTGGTCGTGTTTAACATCAAAAAGTTTAAGGGTCATCCACGTTTTTAAGTCCTTGAGGCAGTCTTGAATTTTATTTAGATGATTAATTTCATCAGGCTTGATTGATAAATATAGTTGAGTATCATCCGCATAACAATGAAAGTTTACAGAATGATTCCTTATAATATTGCCTAACGGAAGCATATATAATGTGAACAAAATAGGTCAGAGCACTGAGCCCTGTGGCACTCCATGGCTAACTTTGGTTTGCGTGGAAGATTCGTCATTGACACGTACAAACTGAGAGCGTTCAGATAGATAGGACCTAACCAGTCTAAAGCAGTTTCCCTGTATGCCAACTAAGTGCTCTAGTCTTTGCAATAAGATATCATGGTCGATAGGTATTAAATGCAGCACTGAGATCGGAGCAAAACAAGAATAGAGACACGTCCCTTGTCAGAGGCTATTAGAATGTCATTTGTGACTTTAACCAGAGCTGTCTCTGTGCTATGATGTGTTCTAAAAGCCAGACTGAAAAGCTTCAAATAAATCATTGTTTTTTAAGTAATCACACAACTGGTTTTGCGACCGCTTTCTCAAGAATTTTTGAGAGGAACGGAAGATTGGAAATAGGTCTATAATTGGCTAAAAAACCTCTGGATCGAGGTTGTGCTTTTTAAGAAGCGGTTTTATCACTGCTACTTTGAATGATTGTGGAACATAGCCTGATAATAAAGACATATTCATAATATTAATAAATAAGTGCTAATTAAATGGAAAAAACTTCCTTCAACAGCTTTAGTTGGAATTGGGTCTAACATGCACGTTGATGGTTTAGAAGAGAGAATCATTGAATTTAATTGTTCAAGGTTTATGGCTGAAAAGCATTCTAGTTTACTATCTAGTGTAATATTAGAACTTACGTTTCCGGGAGCTGTTGATAACACTATACTGGTCAAAGGCAAGAGGTCATTAATTTTGTTTCTAAGACCAAGTTCCACATGTCTTCAGTCAGTTCTGGACCCTATGACTCTGTTCCACATGTCTTCAGTCAGTTCTGGACCCTATGACTCTGTTCCACATGTCTTCAGTCAGTTCTGGACCATATGACTCTGTTCCACATGTCTTCAGTCAGTTCTGGACCCTATGACTCTGTTCCACATGTCTTCAGTCAGTTCTGGACCATATGACTCTGTTCCACATGTCTTCAGTCAGTTCTGGACCCCGTGACTCTGTTCCACATGTCTTCAGTCAGTTCTGGACCCTATGACTCTGTTCCACATGTCTTCAGTCAGTTCTGGACCCTATGACTCTGTTCCACATGTCTTCAGTCAGTTCTCCACCCCATGACTCTGTTCCACATGTCCTTCAGTCAGTTTCTGGACCCTATGACTCTGTTCCACATGTCTTCAGTCAGTTCTGGACCCTATGACTCTCTTCAATATGTCTTCAGTCAGTTCTTTTCCACATGTCTTCAGTCAGTTTATGGACCCCATGACTCTGTTCCACATGTCTTGAGTCAGTTGTGGACCCTATGACTCTGTTCCACATGTCTTGAGTCAGTTTGTGGACCATATGACTCTGTTCCACATGTCTTCAGTCAGTTCTGGACCCCGTGACTCTGTTCCACATGTCTTCAGTCAGTTCTGGACCATATGACTCTCTTCCACATGTGTTCAATCAGTTTCTGGACCCTATGACTCTGTTCCACATGTCTTCAGTCAGTTCTGGACCATATGACTCTTTTCCACATGTCTTCAGTCAGTTCTGGACCTATGACTCTGTTCCACATGTCTTCAGTCAGTTCTGCTGACCCTATGACTCTGTTCCCCTTTCTTCAGTCAGTTCTGGACCCTATGACTCTGTTCCACATGTCTTCAGTCAGTTCTCCACCCCATGACTCTGTTCCACATGTCTTCAGTCAGTTCTGGACCCTATGACTCTGTTCCACATGTCTTCAGTCAGTTCTGGACCCTATGACTCTGTTCCACATGTCTTCAGTCAGTTCTGGACCCCATGACTCTGTTCCACATGTCTTCAGTCAGTTCTGGCCCCCATGAGTCTGTTCCACATGTCTTCAGTCAGTTCTGGACCAAATGACTCTGTTCCACATGTCTTCAGTCAGTTCTGGACCCCGTGACTCTGTTCCACATGTCTTCAGTCAGTTCTGGACCCTATGACTCTGTTCCACATGTCTTCAGTCAGTTCTGGACCCTATGACTCTGTTCCACATGTCTTCAGTCAGTTCTGGACCCTATGACTCTCTTCAATATGTCTTCAGTCAGTTCTTTTCCACATGTCTTCAGTCAGTTATGGACCCCATGACTCTGTTCCACATGTCTTCAGTCAGTTGTGGACCCTATGACTCTGTTCCACATGTCTTCAGTCAGTTGTGGACCATATGACTCTGTTCCACATGTCTTCAGTCAGTTCTGGACCCTATGACTCTGTTCCACATGTCTTCAGTCAGTTCTGGACCATATGACTCTGTTCCACATGTCTTCAGTCAGTTCTGGACCCTATGACTCTGTTCCACATGTCTTCAGTCAGTTCGGACCCCATGACTCTGTTCCACATGTCTTCAGTCAGTTATGGACCTCATGACTCTGTTCCACATGTCTTCAGTCAGTTCTGGACCCTATGACTCTGTTCCACATGTCTTCAGTCAGTTTTGGACCCCATGAGTCCGTTCCACCATGTCTTCAGTCAGTTCTGGACCCCATGACTCTGTTCCACATGTCTTCAGTCAGTTCTGGACCATATGACCTCTGTTCCACATGTCTTCAATCAGTTCTGGACCCTATGACTCTGTTCCACATGTCTTCAGTCAGTTCGGACCCATGACTCTGTTCCACATGTCTTCAGTCAGTTATGGACCCTATGACTCTGTTCCACATGTCTTTCAGTCAGTTCTGGACCCTATGACTCTGTTCCACATGTCTTCAGTCAGTTCTGGACCCTATGATTCTGTTCCACATGTCTTCAGTCGTTCTGGACCCTATGACTCTGTTCCACATGTCTTCAGTCAGTTCTGGACCCCATGAGTCCGTTCCACATGTCTTCAGTCAGTTCTGGACCCCATGACTCTGTTCCACATGTCTTCAGTCAGTTCTGGACCCTATGGACTCTGTTCCACATGTCTTCATTCAGTTCTGTCTGGACCCCATGACTCTGTTCCACATGTCTTCAGTCAGTTATGGACCCCATGACTCTGTCCCACATGTCTTCAGTCAGTTATGGACCCCATGAATCTGTTCCACATTCAGTCAGTTATGGACCCCATGACTCTGTTCCACATGTCTTCAGTCAGTTATGGACCCCATGACTAGGGTTGGGTACCGAGAACCGGTTCCGAACCGGAACCGGTTCCAACATTTCGATTCCCACGGCATCGTTTAGAAATGTGAATTTCGGTTCCGCTTTTCGATGCCTGAGGAAATTTCTCTCGCCGCTCTCCGTAGCCTACTGGGGCGGGAAATGTAGCGTTGTACCTACACTTCTACACAGCTTAACCTGGGACCACCATGAGCGGTAGACGCTCTAAAGTGTGGCTTCACTTTGTTAGGAAAGACAATGGGTCGGCAGAGTGCAACACCTGTTCCAAACTTATTTCCTCCAAAGGAGGGAACACGACCAATATGACGAAACACCTTCGCCTGCACGGTATACAGATCAAGGAGTGTACCGTTTTCAACCTGTTTTCGCCAGTCTCTCCGTCCGCCTCACAACCACCGTCGTCTTCCGCTGTCGTCCCGGCTCAACCAACACCGAGCACTCCCTCAGCGGAGCCCTCGCAATCAGGAATGTAAGTTAACATCACTCAAAACTAAAGGATGGTTGTTTTGTTTGAGAGGTTGTGGTGTAAAAATGTGTGGATATTCTATATTTTTGTAGATGAAAGTTTGCGGTCGCGTAGTTGCGCGGCTACAACGGCTAAAGCTAACAAGCCCGTCCCAGCCCGTGTCAACCCATTCACCTTAGCAGCAAAGGGAAAGATGACAGTAGAGAAACGTGAGGAGTGCCACAGAAAAGTCACCGCTTTTGTGGTGAAAAGGCTGCATCCCTTCTCAGAAGTAGAAGCACCTACATTTCGGTACGCAAAGACAATTATACAAATGTTCTAGCTGCCCAGGTTTTCCTTTAAAAGTTGGACTGTTGCTGTGTTGTAGCTTCAGTCACTCAAATAAATGTTGTTTTTTTGGTGAAAGAAGCATGTATCATTTTTTTAACCCTGCCCCTCAAAGAATCGGAATTGAGAATCGTTAAGAATCGGAATCGAAAACTAGAATCGGAATCGGAATCGGAATCGTGGAAATTCAAACGATACCCAACCCTAACCCATGACTGTGTTCCACATATCTTCAGTCAGTTCTGGACCCTATGACTCTGTTCCACATGTCTTCAGTCAGTTCGGACCCCATGACTCTGTTCCACATGTCTTCAGTCAGTTATGGACCTCATGACTCTGTTCCACATGTCTTCAGTCAGTTGTGGGACCCTATGACTCTGTTCCACAATGTCTTACAGTCAGTTCTGGACCCCGTGACTCTGTTCCACATGTGTTGTGAGTTTTCATTGTATGTTTAATACTTAAAAACGAAAGTTAGTTATAATCAAATTAATCAATTATATTCTTCTATAAACCCACAATGAAATGCTTCATATTTTAGGTTTTTCTATAGTTACAGTATAAACAAAACAAAGTGGTTTGTTTAGGTTGAGTTTTCTTCCTCTCCTGTGAAAGCAGTACACAGGGAGGGGGGCTCCAGGCTTAAGGAGAAACACATTAGAGGTCAAAATAGTTCATGTCCTTTTCACACTAACATGAGAAGGTGGGTCTTATGTCATAAAAGCTATGGAACATGTTGGAGGCATGTTCAGCCTTGTTGGACATGGGCAGTTTTCAACTTAATTGAGTGTAGAGGAGGAGTTTGTTTTTGGGTTTTCGATCCAGTTTTTTTAGCATAAAGAGACTGGTTTTTTGAGAGCGCGAGACAGAGACAGAGAGAGAGGGAGGGGGGAACCGCTGGTAGACTCTCTCCCGGCAGGCTGTGTGCTTCAGAGCTGGGTAACTGGCTCTCGGTAAAGGTTCTGTCAGACGGGGTAAATATCTCTCGAATTTCTTGGTTGTTGGCTGAGTGGAATGATTTGATGAGAGATGTGTTTGTGAATATTATAACCCGCGACCTGTGAGGACCTTCCTCCGAACCTTTGGCGGATAGGAATGTGTTTTTTGACAGGTTAATCCGCCGTCTGTGTCGGAAAAAAGGTATGAAACTGATGTAAATTAAGTTGGTGAATAAAAAGTTGAATGCGCTTTTTATTGTCACCGGGGTCTTTTTACGAGGAAATACCTCTAAATTCTATCGGAAGAAGTTTAAAATGTCACAACTGAAAATGGACAGTTGAAATTAAAACATTTTGGTAATAAATGTAAGACTGTGAATTAAAGTTTCATTTGAACATGATCACAGCACGGTTTTTTTAATTTTTAGGATGATTATAATGTTGTAAAGAGAGAAGGTAAAACCCCTGTATTAGTTTGGACCTATTTTTCTTCAAATAAACTGAATCCCACCAGTTGGATTGGGGTAATTTAAAAGACACCTGTGCCCTCCTCTCCTGCTTAAAAGGTAAGATTGCACCCTGCCACACACACTTAGGTAGGAGCACACTCCATTTACTGATATCAAAATCCTTCGGGATCGCTTAAACAGATTAAAAAAGAGTTGTCTGAATTGAAACAGCAGTTAATTGAACCTGGTTCTTCGGGGGAGTTAGGAAGAGGTGAGATCTTGCTGACGTTGGTGGATCTGAGCCAAGCAGCAACCTTACATAGACTTCAAATAAACTTCCGGAAAGGTCAATTAGTAGGTCAGAGTAATTTACCGGAATAAATTATCAGGACCTCTCCGGACTCCTAAACATGGCGCCCAACGGGGGCTCTGTGAAAAGTAATATTTTTACAGAGTCAAAATACAAGAACCAAAACGACCTAGTGAAAAAAGTCGATGATACATAACAGCGAAATACAGGCTGAAAGTCTTGTTAAAATAACCTACCCCAATCCTAGAATATATAATTAAACCTGAAAGTGTAGTAATTTAAATTAATACTATTGCACCGGACTGAGGGTTATATTGTATCGGATATTGCTGTCTGTTAAAAGAAGCTAAAAGAAGGTTCATTTTCCCCCTAGCCAAATTGAGAAGCCCTGTGATCCTTTTAACACAGGTTTAGGTGGCTAAAGTGAAGTCAGCCGTAGGAGCACTGCCAGTTACTTGTCCAATTACTTTGAAACGTATAGGTAGGACTTGACCAAGAGCTGCGGTTTGAACTTTTGCGTTAAAACATAACGTGGGGAAGAGTTAATGGGAGATTTAATAAAGATAAACATAGGTCTAAAGGTACCTATGCTGTTTAAAAAATTAGAAGCTCGGTACGCAACACTCTTAGCTGAGGTACCCGCATGTACTAACTGAAATCCAGAAAGAGAACTTAGAACCAAGTGACGGTATAGTCGGACTGATCACCCGGCGAGAGTAAGCCTAGGAACTTGCATGTGTATAAAAGAGTGAACTTGAACCCTTTAATACATTTTTGTGTTGTTTTTTAAAACAAACAAACAAAAATAAATGGCGGACGAGTTAGAAAACGCAGTTTTTAATGACTCGGAGCCAACCACGCAGGGAGGGATACACAGAAGCAAAATCCGGAGCTTCTGCCCGCCCTGGTCAGCTTAGCCAGACCCACGGGCGTACCGCGACCAAAATACTTTCCTGTCAGACTACCGTTTGACAGAGAGCAACAAGCAGGTGGTATAATGTCTGAGACCCTACTTCACCATACAGGGATAAAACTCAAAAATGCCATTTAGGAGTATCCCATCTACAACTCCTAGAAGAAAACACATTGTTAGACATGATATTCAGGGAAAAGGAATGTTGAAAATAATAATGGAAAATTTTGAATATTTCAAACTAGATCAAACAAACCATGTTAATAAAACCCTGCTAATAGGAAGCTAAAACATGCAGGAGAAATAGCATCAGCTCTGGCAAAGAGAATAGGTCCTAGCATGCAAGCACAGAGTGATAATATGATAAGGACTATTAAACTGTCAGAAGGCAACGTGGTGATCAGATGACCCACTCATACCTGTTGTTTTACATGTACCATTTAAACCTATGTGGGAACTAACAGAAGAAACCCAATTCCAAGAATATCTTCAAAACTAATATGAGAAAGTTTTTGCGAAGCTAAAGCTCAAATACTTTTACCAAAATCAACTAAACTATTTACTTTTGACCCCTTTTTGGGAATGGGATTTTCCGTTACACAACGTAAAACTCAATTCAAGCCTTAAGAGAACGCTTTAAAGACAAGTCAATGAGAGTTAATGTGGTGCTATTTTGCTCATGAATGGAGCTTGCACTTTGGAAAAAAGGTTTCCTCTTTTCTCTGCTCCCGAGGTGCTGCAGAAACACGCAGCACACGGGGCACACAGGCGTGACCTCTGGAGGAGAAGAAAATTTGAGCAGACCACGAAAGACCATTAAAAGTTGTATGGCCTCAGCACAGAGGGAAATAGTGTTCCTCTCACCAATGAATAAATCAACTCTTAACCAAGTCGGATCTAAAATAGACATAGCTCCAGTTGTTAAGAAAAGAGGGAGATTCAAAAAATTATCTTAACAACCAGAACAAATAAAATCAAATATAAAAAAAAACAAAATAGTATGTTGAGACCCATTCTCAGAAACTAACAGTGTGGAGATAAGGAACCAGGGTGATAGAACATCTGTGTTATTCATGTCTATGACTTGATCAGGAACAGAGGAAAAATGATCACCTGAAGAGAAGCATCTTGCACTTGCATTCAGATTTTATCCAGCCCTGAGGGAAATGTCTCAAGGTACCAAAATGTGCATATACACTCTTTATTTTTCAATATCTGAAGCTACTAAACAAACTGTTCAGGGAGCAGAAACAATGATGAGTAGATGGAGAAAATAGAAGATGATGATGTCTGGTCCAGATGTGGGGTGCAGAGGACCTCAGGAAGTAAGCCACAGAGGAAAATAATGAAACCCTTACAGAAAACCGCTACTCCACAGATAACACTGTTTACAGAGGGGAGTTTTGCGAGAAGGGTGACCAAGCAGCCACTTGGGCCTTTATAATGAAAACGAATTCAGGGTGAAGTACTTTGCAAGCAAAGGGTGCAATACCAGGTACAGCCTGCTGAGGAAAAGGCCATTTGTTGAGGGACTTCCTTTTGCTAAAAAAGGAAAAATAGCACACATCCATATTATTACTGATAGTGATTATTATTAAAAAGCGGGTAAAGAAGAGCTTAATAATTGGGAACAAAGGCAGTTCAAAAATGTGAAAGGTGAAGCGCTGACACCCCATCTATTGAGGGTCTTATTGCAGAGTTAAAGGCAGGCATGTAGAATGGAATCATGTCCGTAGCCATACAGATAAGATATAATTTGACTATCAGGGTAATAGAGAAGTTTTACCTTGCTTAAAGCACGGGACGAGTTAACCACCTGACTGCCATATTCCCTAGAATATGGAAAAAGGGTGGAAGCATTCACGTACCACCTGAAGAAGCTCCTTAGGTTGTGCGTGAATTACACAGCAGTTTAGGCCATGTGGGCCTATTTCAGATGAGAAAATATTGTCTCGACAATAAAATCCTCTTCCCAAACTGCGATTGCACCTACAACACACATGGTCAACATGTCTTCAATGTGTAGAGGTGGATGGGTTTAAGAAAGTTCATCCTGAGCATCTTAAAATAATAGAGGAGGACCACTAACCATTTTTAGTGCTGACATAGCAGGTCCTTTTCTGACCTGCACTCCAGTGGGAATAAGTATTTCCTTGTGACCTTTGATAAATGGAGGGAGTCATAAACATGTTTATCCTCTGACCAGAGCAACTGGAACACAGTGGTCTGCTGAAATGGCGGAACATATAAGTATTTTTCCTAAAACCGAGAAAATAGGAATGGATAATGTCACTCACTTTAAAAATGAGAAAGTTTTGTCACCCTTGCAGGATAAATAAATCACACCTATCTGGTCTTTACCATATAAGTATCAGGCGTTAGAGCAGCCAAAGAGTGGAGTTAAAAAACTGTAAAACAAATTGGGACATTCCAATCAATTTGACAAGGCTGAATATATTCCTATAAGTATGGAAAGCTACCGATGGGGCAAGGGTCAGGTCATATCTAACTATCACACCTTTTCCGTTTAAATTCAGAAATCGTGTATGGGTGACTAGAAAGGGGCAAAGTCCAGAGAAGGGTTAGCTTAAACTAAATCAGAGGTTTGGATACAGTGAAGTTCAATTTCTGGGAAAGTAGTTTCACTCCAGAGGAGAGGACCGGTTCACCCAAGCCACTGAGTTTTAGAATCCAGATAGGAATATGACTGCGGCCTACCCATCCACTATTGATGCTATCAGTCTCACATCACATGACATGTTTTGCACACACACGTGGCAGATAATGTGCTTTCTTTCCACAGGAGAGGATGGCTTTTTTGTGGGATCTTCTCGCAATAAGTTAGAATTTGTCTTGGAAAATTCTGTACCAAGGGATATTTTATAGAGCAAAAGAGGAATATTAAATCTGAGTAACAAGCAATAGCTCCAATGCAAAGGATTTAGCAGTAGAACTGTTAGAATCTATAGTGAATTATGCAGAAAGATGGCAAGACGAAACTCTGTCTATTAGCATATGGATCATTAGAGCTTGGATGGAGAATACCCAGTATCAAAGAGGAAATGGAAAATAACCTTTATATTATTTTTCTCATTGTTTTTTAACTTTACACTATTAGTTTTATTTTCAGTTATTTTTAATTGATATACGCTTACACCCTAAAAAGAGTATTCATTTAAATGTGATTCTTTGAGCACATCTCTCCTTCTTTTTTGCTGGTTCTCACACAGCATGGAGGTGTAGGGCTGTCAGGTCGTTAAAACTGATAAGATAAATTATGGCCCAGTGCTTTCTGCCATTAGAGGCCAACTGAGTAAGAGGAGAAAACAATCACCTTGCTGTATTATACCCAAGCAATATTGAATACACGACCCTCTTGAGAAAACCCTTGGGGGAAGTTTTTATTTTAACTGAAACAACTTTTTATGAATCAGATAAATGATTTAAACTTGATTTTAGCTATATTGTTGAGATTAATACCTCAGCAATCTACCAAGAGGATTTGAACCTGCCTAGCGGGGGAAACTTCAGTCACAGTGCCTCAAGTGAAGCCAAGTAGACTCCTGGACCCAGGAAACCTGTGCAGAAGGACCGGAAGGGGCAAGCGGTGAAAAGGAGGAGACTCGTAAGAGAAAAGAGCGATCTGATTCAGAGGTCTCCCCCGGGTGCCCAAGCCAAAAAGATGTCCTTGCTGTAAATAGACATTCCAGAGGAACATGTAGTACCAGACCCCTTGGAAGGATTCCTGGGGGAAAATTGTTTCAAATGAAACAATTATTAATGAATCAGAGGTCGCATACGTGTATGATCATAACTATATGGATGATATTAGTACCTCTGGAATCTACCAAGAGGAATTGAACCTGCCAAGCGGAACTACTCCAGGCACAGGGTTTCCAGTAAAGCCAATTCCTGAAACCAGAAAACTGGTGCAGAATGGATCAGCGACTGAGTCACCTATGACCCCACCAGAGGAGGAGGATGATTCTTCCAGCTCTGTGGGACAGGCTGCATCTCTACCCGCTTAGCCACTCAGATCGCAGTGGATTTCCCAGAAAAGGATGACGACTACCTGATAACTGCATGGTCAGATATCAGACGCCAGGTAGCAGCAACCCTACCTACCCCCTGCCACTGGTCCACTTCACCATCTCCAACCCGGCGACTTCGTGCTGGTCAAGGACTTCCGGAGAAAGAGCTGGAAATCCAACCGTTGGCAAGGTCCCTACCAGGTGCTTCTCATCACCTAGACAGCGGTCAAGGTCACCGAGAGAGCCACGTGGGTCCACGCCAGCCACTGCAAGGTCGTAGTCACAGAACAGGAGAGACGGTAGAAACAGACGACAACAAGTGAAGTGTCCTAGTCACCAACGGAAGACGACAACAAGTACCACACTGGCACCACATACACCTAATCTCACACTGCACACACAGGATGTCATGAGCGAGTGCCAGCTAAGCTGTTTCATATGCCTCTGGTTCCTCGTTTGTGCTATCATTGTGTGGGGACTCATTGACCTTGGTCACAAAGTCATGAGCGATTATTGACGAGGTCTAAAAAATCCATAACAACTGTCGACCGAGTTATCTGGTTTTCGGTTGGAGATGTCGTCCAGCGAAAAACTGCAAACCCCTCCATGGTCAAGGTCAAGGATATACATCAGATAGCAACATGGAATTAGGAGTCTACAACAGATGGGCCCCTCGCCCAAGGACATTCCTGTACGGTACTATGTTTTCGGTGTTTTTTCACACCAGGTTCATCAAAGGGTCGTCCTGATTACACATACTGAAGAACTTTTCATGATATTGATGCTTGGAGTTTTACGGATGTAATATGTATGTGTGTTTACGAGTTTATCTGTTGATGTTTGATAACTTTGCGTTTGAAAAGAGGGTGTTGAGATCTTCATATGAAGTGAATACTTAAAACGAAAGTTAATTGAGATCATGGTATGAAGTGAATACTTAAAACGAAAGTTAATTGAGATCATGGTATGAAGTGAATACTTAAAAACGAAAGTTAATTATAAATCATACATGATCAATCATATTCTTGTATAAACCCATAATGAGAATGCTTCTTGACGGTTTTTGAATATGTATCTATGCTTACAATTTTTTCTGTTGCTATTTGAGAACTTTGCGTTTTGAAAAGAGGGTGTTGTGAGTTTTCATTGTATGTTTAATACTTAAAAACGAAAGTTAGTTATAATCAAATATAATCAATTATATTCTTCTATAACCCACAATGAAAATGCTTCATATTTTAGGTTTTTCTATAGTTACAGTATAAACAAAACAAAGTGGTTTGTTTAGGTTGAGTTTTCTTCCTCTCCTGTGAAAGCAGTACACAGGGAGGGGGGCTCCAGGCTTAAGGAGAAACACATTAGAGGTCAAAAATAGTTCATGTCCTTTTCACACTAACATGAGAAGGTGGGTCTTATGTCATAAAGCTATGGAACATGTTGAGGCATGTTCAGCCTTGTACATTAGAGGACATGGGCAGTTTTCAACTGAATTGAGTGTAGAGGAGGAGTTTGTTTTTTGGGTTTTCGATCCAGTTTTTTTAGCATAAAGAGACTGGTTTTTTGAGAGCGCGAGACAGAGACAGAGAGAGAGGGAGGGGGGAACCGCTGGTAGACTCTCTCCCGGCAGGCTGTGTGCTTCAGAGCTGGGTAACTGGCTCTCGGTAAAGGTTCTGTCAGACGGGGTAAATATCTCTCGAATTTCTTGGTTGTTGGCTGAGTGGAATGATTTGATGAGAGATGTGTTTGTGAATATTATAACCCGCGACCTGTGAGGACCTTCCTCCGAACCTTTGGCGGATAGGAATGTGTTTTTGACAGGTTAATCCGCCGTCTGTGTCGGAAAAAAGTGTATGAATTTTATAACCCGCGACCTGTGAGGACCTTCCTCCGAACCTTTGGCGGATAGGAATGTGTTTTTGACAGGTTAAGGTCTGTGTTGGAAAAAAGGTATGAAACTGATGTAAATTAAGTTGGTGAATAAAAAGTTGAATGCGCTTTTTATTGTCACCGGTCTTTTTACGAGGAAATACCTCTAAATGCTATCGGGAGAATTTTAAAATGTCACAACTGAAATGGACAGTTGAAATTAAAACATTTTGGTAATAAATGTAAGACTGTGAATTAAAGTTTCATTTGAACATGATCACAGCACGGTTTTTTTTTTAGGATGATTATAATGTTGTAAAGAGAGAAGGTAAAACCCCTGTATTAGTTTGGACCTATTTTTCTTCAAATAAACTGAATCCCACCAGTTGGATTGGGGTAATTTAAAAGACACCTGTGCCCTCCTCTCCTGCTTAAAAGGTAAGATTGCACCCTGCCACACACACTTAGGTAGGAGCACACTCCATTTACTGATATCAAAATCCTTCGGGATCGCTTAAACAGATTAAAAAAGAGTTGTCTGAATTGAAAGAGCAGTTAATTGAACCTGGTTCTTCGGGGGAATTAGGAAGAGGTGAGATCTTGCTGACGTTGGTGGATCTGAGCCAAGCAGCAACCTTACATAGACTCAATAACTTCGGAAAGGTCAATTAGTAGGTCAGAGTAATTTACCGGAATAAATTATCAGGACTTCTCCGACTCTAATGACTCAGTCAGTTCTGGACCCTATCAATCAATCAATGTTTATGTATATAGCCCAATATCACAAATGTTACATTTGTCTCAGTGGACTTTACAGTTTGTACAAAATATCAGTATGACAATACGACACCCTCTGTCCTTAGACCCTCACATCGTACAAGGAAAAACTTCCGAAGAAAACTCACAGTTTAAAGGGGAAAATGGGAGAAACCTCAGGGAGAGCAACAGAGGAGGGATCCCTCTCCCAGGACGGACAGACGTGCAATAGATGCCGTGTGTAAATTGAAAAGATAATACATTTGCAACATAGGTAGTCCAAATGTTTGGAAATGCATGTGTGTATAATAGGAAGATGAATCCACGAGGATATCCATCCAGGACCTATGATCCAGGACCACAGCCACGACTCAAGATCCAGGGCTCGCGATCCAGGACAGAGGAGCGCAGGATCATCCATGACTCCGGATCCCGGCGTATATAGACACCAAAAAGAAGGACATTTTGGGGAAGCTGGGTTAATCGGAACATGAGAGTACACAGGTATAGACAGAGAGAAGGAAGAAGTAAGATGTCCCCCAACAAACTAAGCCTATATCAGCAAAACTAGGGGCTGAATCTAATCAGCCCTAACTATAAGCTTTATCAAAAAGGAAGGTCTTAAGCGCACTCTTAAAAACGGATAGGGTGTCTGCCGCCCGAACACAAACTGGAAGCTGATTCCACAAATGTGGAGCTTGATAAGAAAAGGCTCTGGCTCCCATTGTACTTTTAGAGACTCTAGGAACAACCAACAACCCTGCATTCTTGGAACGCAATGCCCTAGTAGGACAGTAAGGTATAATGAGTTATTTAAGGTAAGATGGCGCCTGCCCATTAAGGGCTTTGTAGGCGAGAAGAAGAATTTTAAATGATATCCTCTGTTCTATAGGGAGCCAGTGTAAGGCAGCCAGAACAGGAGTAATGTGGTCCCTTTTCCTAACTCTGGTTAGTACACGAGCCGCAGCATTTTGAATCAGCTGAAGCGACTTGACTGACTTCTTGGTACACCCTGATAATAAAGAGTTACAATAATCCAGCCTTCAAGTAACAAATGCATGGACTAGTTTCTCTGCATCGTTTTGAGGCAAGATATGCCTGATTTTTGCAATGTTACGTAGATGGAAGTAGGCGGTCCTTGAAATTGATTTTATGTGGGCGTTAAAGGATAAATCCTGATCAAATATAACACCAAGATTCCTTACAGTCTCACTGGAGGCCAAATGAATGCCATCCATAGTTAGTATATCCTTAGATAATTTGTTTCGTAGATTCTTCGGGCCAAGAACAATAACTTCAGTTTTGGTCGTGTTTAACATCAAAAAGTTTAAGGTCATCCACGTTTTTAAGTCCTTGAGGCAGTCTTGAATTTTATTTAGATGATTAATTTCATCAGGCTTGATTGATAAATATAGTTGAGTATCATCCGCATAACAATGAAAGTTTACAGAATGATTCCTTATAATATTGCCTAACGGAAGCATATATAATGTGAACAAAATAGGTCAGAGCACTGAGCCCTGTGGCACTCCATGGCTAACTTTGGTTTGCGTGGAAGATTCGTCATTGACACGTACAAACTGAGAGCGTTCAGATAGATAGGACCTAAACCAGTCTAAAGCAGTTCCCTGTATGCCAACTAAGTGCTCTAGTCTTTGCAATAAGATATCATGGTCGATAGTATTAAATGCAGCACTGAGATCGAGCAAAACAAGAATAGAGACACGTCCCTTGTCAGAGGCTATTAGAATGTCATTTGTGACTTTAACCAGAGCTGTCTCTGTGCTATGATGTGTTCTAAAGCCAGACTGAAAAGCTTCAAATAAATCATTGTTTTTTAAGTAATCACACAACTGTTTTGCGACCCGCTTTCTCAAGAATTTTTGAGAGGAACGGAAGATTGGAAATAGGTCTATAATTGGCTAAAACCTCTGGATCGAGGTTGTGCTTTTTAAGAAGCGGTTTTATCACTGCTACTTTGAATGATTGTGGAACATAGCCTGATAATAAAGACATATTCATAATATTTAATAAATAAGTGCTAATTAATGGAAAAACTTCCTTCAACAGCTTAGTTGGAATTGGGTCTAACATGCACGTTGATGGTTTAGAAGAGAGAATCATTGAATTTAATTGTTCAAGGTTTATGGCTGAAAAGCATTCTAGTTTACTATCTAGTGTAATATTAGAACTTACGTTTCCGGGAGCTGTTGATAACACTATACTGGTCAAAGGCAAGAGGTCATTAATTTTGTTTCTAAGACCAAGTTCCACATGTCTTCAGTCAGTTCTGGACCCTATGACTCTGTTCCACATGTCTTCAATCAGTTCTGGACCCTATGACTCTGTTCCACATGTCTTCAGTCAGTTCTGGACCATATGACTCTGTTCCACATGTCTTCAGTCAGTTCTGGACCCTATGACTCTGTTCCACATGTCTTCAGTCAGTTCTGGACCAAATGACTCTGTTCCACATGTCTTCAGTCAGTTCTGGACCCCGTGACTCTGTTCCACATGTCTTCAGTCAGTTCTGGACCCTATGACTCTGTTCCACATGTCTTCAGTCAGTTCTGGACCCTATGACTCTGTTCCACATGTCTTCAGTCAGTTCTCCACCCCATGACTCTGTTCCACATGTCTTCAGTCAGTTCTGGACCCTATGACTCTGTTCCACATGTCTTCAGTCAGTTCTGGACCCTATGACTCTCTTCAATATGTCTTCAGTCAGTTCTTTTCCACATGTCTTCAGTCAGTTATGGACCCCATGACTCTGTTCCACATGTCTTGAGTCAGTTGTGGACCCTATGACTCTGTTCCACATGTCTTGAGTCAGTTGTGGACCATATGACTCTGTTCCACATGTCTTCAGTCAGTTCTGGACCCCGTGACTCTGTTCCACATGTCTTCAGTCAGTTCTGGACCATATGACTCTCTTCCACATGTGTTCAATCAGTTCTGGACCCTATGACTCTGTTCCACATGTCTTCAGTCAGTTCTGGACCATATGACTCTTTTCCACATGTCTTCAGTCAGTTCTGGACCCTATGACTCTGTTCCACATGTCTTCAGTCAGTTCTGGACCCTATGACTCTGTTCCACATGTCTTCAGTCAGTTCTGGACCCTATGACTCTGTTCCACATGTCTTCAGTCAGTTTTCCACCCCATGACTCTGTTCCACATGTCTTCAGTCAGTTCTGGACCCTATGACTCTGTTCCACATGTCTTCAGTCAATTCTGGACCCTATGACTCTGTTCCACATGTCTTCAGTCAGTTCTGGACCCCATGACTCTGTTCCACATGTCTTCAGTCAGTTCTGGCCCCCATGAGTCTGTTCCACATGTCTTCAGTCAGTTCTGGACCAAATGACTCTGTTCCACATGTCTTCAGTCAGTTCTGGACCCCGTGACTCTGTTCCACATGTCTTCAGTCAGTTCTGGACCCTATGACTCTGTTCCACATGTCTTCAGTCAGTTCTGGACCCTATGACTCTGTTCCACATGTCTT
Organism: Gymnodraco acuticeps; assembly: GCF_902827175.1. Taxonomy (NCBI): domain Eukaryota; kingdom Metazoa; phylum Chordata; class Actinopteri; order Perciformes; family Bathydraconidae; genus Gymnodraco; species Gymnodraco acuticeps. The sequence continues at coordinate 95,204 of NW_022990918.1, forward strand.
CAGTCAGTTCTGGACCCTATGACTCTCTTCAATATGTCTTCAGTCAGTTCTTTTCCACATGTCTTCAGTCAGTTATGGACCCCATGACTCTGTTCCACATGTCTTCAGTCAGTTGTGGACCCTATGACTCTGTTCCACATGTCTTGAGTCAGTTGTGGACCATATGACTCTGTTCCACATGTCTTCAGTCAGTTCTGGACCCGTGACTCTGTTCCACATGTCTTCAGTCAGTTCTGGACCATATGACTCTGTTCCACATGTCTTCAATCAGTTCTGGACCCTATGACTCTGTTCCACATGTCTTCAGTCAGTTCGGACCCCATGACTCTGTTCCACATGTCTTCAGTCAGTTATGGACCCTATGACTCTGTTCCACATGTCTTCAGTCAGTTCTGGACCCTATGACTCTGTTCCACATGTCTTCAGTCAGTTCTGGACCCCATGAGTCCGTTCCACATGTCTTCAGTCAGTTCTGGACCCCATGACTCTGTTCCACATGTCTTCAGTCAGTTCTGGACCATATGACTCTGTTCCACATGTCTTCAATCAGTTCTGGACCCTATGACTCTGTTCCACATGTCTTCAGTCAGTTCGGACCCCATGACTCTGTTCCACATGTCTTCAGTCAGTTATGGACCCTATGACTCTGTTCCACATGTCTTCAGTCAGTTCTGGACCCTATGACTCTGTTCCACATGTCTTCAGTCAGTTCTGGACCCTATGAGTCTGTTCCACATGTCTTCAGTCAGTTCTGGACCCTATGACTCTGTTCCACATGTCTTCAGTCAGTTCTGGACCCCATGAGTCCGTTCCACATGTCTTCAGTCAGTTCTGGACCCCATGACTCTGTTCCACATGTCTTCAGTCAGTTCTGGACCCTATGACTCTGTTCCACATGTCTTCATTCAGTTCTGGACCCCATGACTCTGTTCCACATGTCTTCAGTCAGTTATGGACCCCATGACTCTGTCCCACATGTCTTCAGTCAGTTATGGACCCCATGAATCTGTTCCACATTCAGTCAGTTATGGACCCCATGACTCTGTTCCACATGTCTTCAGTCAGTTATGGACCCCATGACTAGGGTTGGGGTACCGAGAACCGGTTCCGAACCGGAACCGGTTCCAACATTTCGATTCCCACGGCATCGTTTAGAAATGTGAATTTCGGTTCCGCTTTTCGATGCCTGAGGAAATTTCTCTCGCCGCTCTCCGTAGCCTACTGGGGCGGGAAATGTAGCGTTGTACCTACACTTCTACACAGCTTAACCTGGGACCACCATGAGCGGTAGACGCTCTAAAGTGTGGCTTCACTTTGTTAGGAAAGACAATGGGTCGGCAGAGTGCAACACCTGTTCCAAACTTATTTCCTCCAAAGGAGGGAACACGACCAATATGACGAAACACCTTCGCCTGCACGGTATACAGATCAAGGAGTGTACCGTTTTCAACCTGTTTCGCCAGTCTCCGTCCGCCTCACAACCACCGTCGTCTTCCGCTGTCGTCCCGGCTCAACCAACACCGAGCACTCCCTCAGCGGAGCCCTCGCAATCAGGAATGTAAGTTAACATCACTCAAAACTAAAGGATGGTTGTTTTGTTTGAGAGGTTGTGTGTAAAATGTGTGGATATTCTATATTTTTGTAGATGAAAGTTTGCGGTCGCGTAGTTGCGCGGCTACAACGGCTAAAGCTAACAAGCCCGTCCCAGCCCGTGTCAACCCATTCACCTTAGCAGCAAAGGGAAAGATGACAGTAGAGAAACGTGAGGAGTGCCACAGAAAAGTCACCGCTTTTGTGGTGAAAAGGCTGCATCCCTTCTCAGAAGTAGAAGCACCTACATTTCGGTACGCAAAGACAATTATACAAATGTTCTAGCTGCCCAGGTTTCCTTTAAAAGTTGGACTGTTGCTGTGTTGTAGCTTCAGTCACTCAAATAAATGTTGTTTTTTTGGTGAAAGAAGCATGTATCATTTTTTTACCCTGCCCCTCAAAGAATCGGAATTGAGAATCGTTAAGAATCGGAATCGAAAACTAGAATCGGAATCGGAATCGGAATCGTGGAAATTCAAACGATACCCAACCCTACCCATGACTCTGTTCCACATGTTTTCAGTCAGTTCTGGACCCTATGACTCTTTTCCACATGTCTTCAGTCAGTTCGGACCCCATGACTCTGTTCCACATGTCTTCAGTCAGTTATGGACCCCATGACTCTGTTCCACATGTCTTCAGTCAGTTGTGGACCCTATGACTCTGTTCCACATGTCTTCAGTCAGTTCTGGACCCCGTGACTCTGTTCCACATGTGTTGTGAGTTTTCATTGTATGTTTAATACTTAAAAACGAAAGTTAGTTATAATCAAATATAATCAATTATATTCTTCTATAACCCACAATGAAAATGCTTCATATTTTAGGTTTTTCTATAGTTACAGTATAAACAAAACAAAGTGGTTTGTTTAGGTTGAGTTTTCTTCCTCTCCTGTGAAAGCAGTACACAGGGAGGGGGGCTCCAGGCTTAAGGAGAAACACATTAGAGGTCAAAAATAGTTCATGTCCTTTTCACACTAACATGAGAAGGTGGGTCTTATGTCATAAAGCTATGGAACATGTTGAGGCATGTTCAGCCTTGTTGGACATGGGCAGTTTTCAACTTAATTGAGTGTAGAGGAGGAGTTTGTTTTTTGGGTTTTCGATCCAGTTTTTTTAGCATAAAGAGACTGGTTTTTTGAGAGCGCGAGACAGAGACAGAGAGAGAGGGAGGGGGGAACCGCTGGTAGACTCTCTCCCGGCAGGCTGTGTGCTTCAGAGCTGGGTAACTGGCTCTCGGTAAAGGTTCTGTCAGACGGGGTAAATATCTCTCGAATTTCTTGGTTGTTGGCTGAGTGGAATGATTTGATGAGAGATGTGTTTGTGAATATTATAACCCGCGACCTGTGAGGACCTTCCTCCGAACCTTTGGCGGATAGGAATGTGTTTTTGACAGGTTAATCCGCCGTCTGTGTCGGAAAAAAGGTATGAAACTGATGTAAATTAAGTTGGTGAATAAAAAGTTGAATGCGCTTTTTATTGTCACCGGTCTTTTTACGAGGAAATACCTCTAAATTCTATCGGAAGAATTTTAAAATGTCACAACTGAAATGGACAGTTGAAATTAAAACATTTTGGTAATAAATGTAAGACTGTGAATTAAAGTTTCATTTGAACATGATCACAGCACGGTTTTTTTTAATTTTTAGGATGATTATAATGTTGTAAAGAGAGAAGGTAAAACCCCTGTATTAGTTTGGACCTATTTTTCTTCAAATAAACTGAATCCCACCAGTTGGATTGGGGTAATTTAAAAGACACCTGTGCCCTCCTCTCCTGCTTAAAAGGTAAGATTGCACCCTGCCACACACACTTAGGTAGGAGCACACTCCATTTACTGATATCAAAATCCTTCGGGATCGCTTAAACAGATTAAAAAAGAGTTGTCTGAATTGAAACAGCAGTTAATTGAACCTGGTTCTTCGGGGGAGTTAGGAAGAGGTGAGATCTTGCTGACGTTGGTGGATCTGAGCCAAGCAGCAACCTTACATAGACTCAATAACTTCGGAAAGGTCAATTAGTAGGTCAGAGTAATTTACCGGAATAAATTATCAGGACCTCTCCGACTCTAAACATGGCGCCCAACGTGGGGCTCTGTGAAAAGTAATATTTTTACAGAGTCAAAATACAAGAACCAAAACGACCTAGTGAAAAAAGTCGATGAATACAAATCAGCGAAATACAGGCTGAAAGTCTTGTTAAAATACCTACCCCAAATCCTAGAATATATAATTAAACCTGAAAGTGTAGTAATTTAAATTAATACTATTGCACCGGACTGAGGGTTATATTGTATCGGATATTGCTGTCTGTTAAAGAAGCTAAAAGAAGGTTCATTTTCCCCTAGCCAAATTGAGAAGCCCCTGTGATCCTTTTAACACAGGTTTAGGTGGCTAAAGTGAAGTCAGCCGTAGGAGCACTGCTCAGTACTTGTCCAATTACTTTGAAACGTATAGGTAGGACTTGACCAAGAGCTGCGGTTTGAACTTTTGCGTTAAAACATAACGTGGGGAAGAGTTAATGGGAGATTTAATAAAGATAAACATAGGTCTAAAGGTACCTATGCTGTTTAAAAAATTAGAAGCTCGGTACGCAACACTCTTAGCTGAGGTACCCGCATGTACTAACTGAATCCAGAAAGAGAACTTAGAACCAAGTGACGGTATAGTCGGACTGATCACCCGGCGAGAGTAAAGCCTAGGAACTTGCATGTGTATAAAAGAGTGAACTTGAACCCTTTAATACATTTTTGTGTTGTTTTTTAAAACAAACAAACAAAAATAAATGGCGGACGAGGTTAGAACGCAGTTTTTAATGACTCGGAGCCAACCACGCAGGGAGGGATACACAGAAGCAAAATCCGGAGCTTCTGCCCGCCCTGGTCAGCTTAGCCCAGACCCACGGGCGTACCGCGACCAAAATACTTTCCTGTCAGACTACCGTTTGACAGAGAGCAACAAGCAGGTGGTATAATGTCTGAGACCCTACCTTCACCATACAGGGATAAAAACTCAAAAATGCCATTTAGGAGTATCCCATCTACAACTCCTAGAAGAAAACACATTGTTAGACATGATATTCAGGGAAAAGGAATGTTGAAAATAATAATGGAAAATTTTGAATATTTCAAACTAGATCAAACAAACCATGTTAATAAACCCTGCTAATAGGAAGCTAAACATGCAGGAGAAATAGCAGCAGCTCTGGCAAAGAGAATAGGTCCTAGCATGCAAGCACAGAGTGATAATATGATAAGGACTATTAAACTGTCAGAAGGCAACGTGGTGATCAGATGACCCACTCATACCTGTTGTTTTACATGTACCATTTAAACCTATGTGGGAACTAACAGAAGAAACCCAATTCCAAGAATATCTTCAAAACTAATATGAGAAAGTTTTTGCGAAGCTAAAGCTCAAATACTTTACCAAAATCAACTAAACTATTTACTTTTGACCCCTTTTTGGGAATGGGATTTTCCGTTACACAACGTAAAACTCAATTCAAGCCTTAAAGAACGCTTTAAAGACAAGTCAATGAGAGTTAATGTGGTGCTATTTTGCTCATGAATGGAGCTTGCACTTTTGGAAAAAAGGTTTCCTCTTTTCTCTGCTCCCGAGGTGCTGCAGAAACACGCAGCACACGGGGCACACAGGCGTGACCTCTGGAGGAGAAGAAAATTTGAGCAGACCACGAAAGACCATTAAAAGTTGTATGGCCTCAGCACAGAGGGAAATAGTGTTCCTCTCACCAATGAATAAATCAACTCTTAACCAAGTCGGATCTAAAATAGACATAGCTCCAGTTGTTAAGAAAAGAGGGAGATTCAAAAAATTATCTTAACACCAGAACAAATAAAATCAAATATAAAAAAAACAAAATAGTATGTTGAGACCCATTCTCAGAAACTAACAATGTGGAGATAAGGAACCAGGGTGATAGAACATCTGTGTTATTCATGTCTATGACTTGATCAGGAACAGAGGAAAAATGATCACCTGAAGAGAAGCATCTTGCACTTGCATTCAGATTTTATCCAGCCCTGAGGGAAATGTCTCAAGGTACCAAAATGTGCATATACACTCTTTATTTTTCAATATCTGAAGCTACTAAACAAACTGTTCAGGGAGCAGAAACAATGATGAGTAGATGGAGAAAATAGAAGATGATGATGTCTGGTCCAGATGTGGGGTGCAGAGGACCTCAGGAAGTAAGCCAAAAAGGGAAACATTGAAACCCTTACAGAAAACCGCTACTCCACAGATAACACTGTTTACAGAGGGGAGTTTGCGAGAAGGTGACCAAGCAGCCACTTGGGCCTTTATAATGAAAACGAATTCAGGTGAAGTACTTTGCAAGCAAAAGGGTGCAATACCAGGTACAGCCTGCTGAGGAAAAGGCCATTTGTTGAGGGACTTCCTTTTGCTAAAAAAGGAAAAATAGCACACATCCATATTATTACTGATAGTGATTATTATTAAAAAGCGGGTAAAGAAGAGCTTAATAATTGGGAACAAAGGCAGTTCAAAAATGTGAAAGGTGAAGCGCTGACACCCCATCTATTGAGGGTCTTATTGCAGAGTTAAAGGCAGGCATGTAGAATGGAATCATGTCCGTAGCCATACAGATAAGATATAATTTGACTATCAGGGTAATAGAGAAGTTTTACCTTGCTTAAAGCACGGGACGAGTTAACCACCGGACTGCCATATTCCCTAGAATATGGAAAAAGGGTGGAAGCATTCACGTACCACCTGAAGAAGCTCCTTAGGTTGTGCGTGAATTACACAGCAGTTTAGGCCATGTGGGCCTATTTCAGATGAGAAAATATTGTCTCGACAATAAAATCCTCTTCCCAAAACTGCGATTGCACCTACAACACACATGGTCAACATGTCTTCAATGTGTAGAGGTGGATGGGTTTAAGAAAGTTCATCCTGAGCATCTTAAAATAATAGAGGAAGGACCACTAACCATTTTTAGTGCTGACATAGCAGGTCCTTTTCTGACCCGCACTCCCAGTGGGAATAAGTATTTCCTTGTGACCTTTGATAAATGGAGGGAGTCATAAACATGTTTATCCTCTGACCAGAGCAACTGGAACACAGTGTCTGCTGAAATGGCGGAACATATAAGTATTTTTCCTAAAAACCGAGAAAATAGGAATGGATAATGTCACTCACTTTAAAAATGAGAAAGTTTTGTCACCCTTGCAGGATAAAGAAATCACACCTATCTGGTCTTTACCATATAAGTATCAGGCGTTAGAGCAGCCAAAGAGTGGAGTATAAAAAACTGTAAAACAAATTGGGACATTCCAATCAATTTGACAAGGCTGAATATATTCCTATAAGTATGGAAAAGCTACCGATGGGCAAGGGTCAGGTCATATCTAACTATCACACCTTTTCCGTTTAAATTCAGAAATCGTGTATGGGTGACTAGAAAGGGGCAAAGTCCAGAGAAGGGTTAGCTTAAAACTAAATCAGAAGGTTTGGATACAGTGAAGTCAATTTCTGGGAAAGTAGTTTCACTCCAGAGGAGAGGACCGGTTCACCCAAGCCAACTGAGTTTAGAATCCAGATAGGAATATGACTGCGGCCTACCCATCCACTATTGATGCTATCAGTCTCACATCACATGACATGTTTTGCACACACACGTGGCAGATAATGTGCTTTCTTCCACAGGAGAGGATGGCTTTTTGTGGGATCTTCTCGCAATAAGTTAGAATTTGTCTTGGAAAATTCTGTACCAAGGGATATTTTATAGAGCAAAAGAGGGAATTTAAATCTGAGTAACAAGCAATAGCTCCAATGCAAAGGATTTAGCAGTAGAACTGTTAGAATCTATAGTGAATTATGCAGAAAGATGGCAAGACGAAACTCTGTCTATTAGCATATGGATCATTAGAGCTTGGATGGAGAATACCTCAGTATCAAAGAGGAAATGGAAAATAACCTTTATATTATTTTTCTCATTGTTTTTTAACTTTACACTATTAGTTTTATTTTCAGTTATTTTTAATTGATATACGCTTACACCCTAAAAAGAGTATTCATTTAAATTTGATTTTTTTGAGCACATCTCTCCTTCTTTTTTGCTGGTTCTCACACAGCATGGAGGTGTAGGGCTGTCAGGTCGTTAAACTGATAAGATAAATTATGGCCCAGTGCTTTCTGCCATTAGAGGCCAACTGAGTAAGAGGAGAAACAATCACCTTGCTGTATTATACCCAAGCAATATTGAATACACGACCCTCTTGAGAAAACCCTTGGGGAAGTTTTTATTTTAACTGAAACAACTTTTTATGAATCAGATAAATGATTTAAACTTGATTTTAGCTATATTGTTGAGATTAATACCTCAGCAATCTACCAAGAGGATTTGAACCTGCCTAGCGGGGAAACTTCAGTCACAGTGCCTCAAGTGAAGCCAAGTAGACTCCTGGACCCAGGAAACCTGTGCAGAAGGACCGGAAGGGGCAAGCGGTGAAAAGGAGGAGACTCGTAAGAGAAAAGAGCGATCTGATTCAGAGGTCTCCCCGGGTGCCCAAGCCAAAAAGATGTCCTTGCTGTAAATAGACATTCCAGAGGAACATGTAGTACCAGACCCCTTGGAAGGATTCCTGGGGGAAAATTGTTTCAAATGAAACAATTATTAATGAATCAGAGGTCGCATACGTGTATGATCATAACTATATGGATGATATTAGTACCTCTGGAATCTACCAAGAGGAATTGAACCTGCCAAGCGGAACTACTCCAGGCTTAAGGCCTGAAACCAGAAAACTGGTGCAGAATGGATCAGCGACTGAGTCACCTATGACCCCACCAGAGGAGGAGGATGATTCTTCCAGCTCTGTGGGACAGGCTGCATCTCTACCCGCTTAGCCACTCAGATCGCAGTGGATTTCCCAGAAAAGGATGACGACTACCTGATAACTGCATGGTCAGATATCAGACGCCAGGTAGCAGCAACCCTACCTACCCCCTGCCACTGGTCCACTTCACCATCTCCAACCCGGCGACTTCGTGCTGGTCAAGGACTTCCGGAGAAAGAGCTGGAAATCCAACCGTTGGCAAGGTCCCTACCAGGTGCTTCTCATCACCTAGACAGCGGTCAAGGTCACCGAGAGAGCCACGTGGGTCCACGCCAGCCACTGCAAGGTCGTAGTCACAGAACAGGAGAGACGGTAGAAACAGACGACAACAAGTGAAGTGTCCTAGTCACCAACGGAAGACGACAACAAGTACCACACTGGCACCACATACACCTAATCTCACACTGCACACACAGGATGTCATGAGCGAGTGCCAGCTAAGCTGTTTCATATGCCTCTGGTTCCTCGTTTGTGCTATCATTGTGTGGGGACTCATTGACCTTGGTCACAAAGTCATGAGCGATTATTGACGAGGTCTAAAAAATCCATAACAACTGTCGACCGAGTTATCTGGTTTTCGGTTGGAGATGTCGTCCAGCGAAAAACTGCAACCCCTCCATGGTCAAGGTCAAGGATATACATCAGATAGCAACATGGAATTAGGAGTCTACAACAGATGGGCCCCTCGCCCAAGGACATTCCTGTACGGTACTATGTTTTCGGTGTTTTTTCACACCAGGTTCATCAAAGGGTCGTCCTGATTACACATACTGAAGAACTTTTCATGATATTGATGCTTGGAGTTTTACGGATGTAATATGTATGTGTGTTTACGAGTTTATCTGTTGATGTTTGATAACTTTGCGTTTGAAAAGAGGGTGTTGAGATCTTCATATGAAGTGAATACTTAAAACGAAAGTTAATTGAGATCATGGTATGAAGTGAATACTTAAAACGAAAGTTAATTGAGATCATGGTATGAAGTGAATACTTAAAAACGAAAGTTAATTATAAATCATACATGATCAATCATATTCTTGTATAAACCCATAATGAGAATGCTTCTTGACGGTTTTTGAATATGTATGTATGCTTACAATTTTTTCTGTTGCTATTTGAGAACTTTGCGTTTTGAAAAGAGGGTGTTGTGAGTTTTCATTGTATGTTTAATACTTAAAAACGAAAGTTAGTTATAATCAAATATAATCAATTATATTCTTCTATAACCCACAATGAAAATGCTTCATATTTTAGGTTTTTCTATAGTTACAGTATAAACAAAACAAAGTGGTTTGTTTAGGTTGAGTTTTCTTCCTCTCCTGTGAAAGCAGTACACAGGGAGGGGGGCTCCAGGCTTAAGGAGAAACACATTAGAGGTCAAAAATAGTTCATGTCCTTTTCACACTAACATGAGAAGGTGGGTCTTATGTCATAAAGCTATGGAACATGTTGAGGCATGTTCAGCCTTGTACATTAGAGGACATGGGCAGTTTTCAACTGAATTGAGTGTAGAGGAGGAGTTTGTTTTTTGGGTTTTCGATCCAGTTTTTTTAGCATAAAGAGACTGGTTTTTTGAGAGCGCGAGACAGAGACAGAGAGAGAGGGAGGGGGGAACCGCTGGTAGACTCTCTCCCGGCAGGCTGTGTGCTTCAGAGCTGGGTAACTGGCTCTCGGTAAAGGTTCTGTCAGACGGGGTAAATATCTCTCGAATTTCTTGGTTGTTGGCTGAGTGGAATGATTTGATGAGAGATGTGTTTGTGAATATTATAACCCGCGACCTGTGAGGACCTTCCTCCGAACCTTTGGCGGATAGGAATGTGTTTTTGACAGGTTAATCCGCCGTCTGTGTCGGAAAAAGTGTATGAATTTTATAACCCGCGACCTGTGAGGACCTTCCTCCGAACCTTTGGCGGATAGGAATGTGTTTTTGACAGGTTAAGGTCTGTGTTGGAAAAAAGGTATGAAACTGATGTAAATTAAGTTGGTGAATAAAAAGTTGAATGCGCTTTTTATTGTCACCGGTCTTTTTACGAGGAAATACCTCTAAATGCTATCGGGAGAATTTTAAAATGTCACAACTGAAATGGACAGTTGAAATTAAAACATTTTGGTAATAAATGTAAGACTGTGAATTAAAGTTTCATTTGAACATGATCACAGCACGGTTTTTTTTTAGGATGATTATAATGTTGTAAAGAGAGAAGGTAAAACCCCTGTATTAGTTTGGACCTATTTTTCTTCAAATAAACTGAATCCCACCAGTTGGATTGGGGTAATTTAAAAGACACCTGTGCCCTCCTCTCCTGCTTAAAAGGTAAGATTGCACCCTGCCACACACACTTAGGTAGGAGCACACTCCATTTACTGATATCAAAATCCTTCGGGATCGCTTAAACAGATTAAAAAAGAGTTGTCTGAATTGAAAGAGCAGTTAATTGAACCTGGTTCTTCGGGGGAATTAGGAAGAGGTGAGATCTTGCTGACGTTGGTGGATCTGAGCCAAGCAGCAACCTTACATAGACTCAATAACTTCGGAAAGGTCAATTAGTAGGTCAGAGTAATTTACCGGAATAAATTATCAGGACCTCTCCGACTCTAATGACTCAGTCAGTTCTGGACCCTATCAATCAATCAATGTTTATGTATATAGCCCAATATCACAAATGTTACATTTGTCTCAGTGGACTTTACAGTTTGTACAAAATATCAGTATGACAATACGACACCCTCTGTCCTTAGACCCTCACATCGTACAAGGAAAAACTTCCGAAGAAAACTCACAGTTTAAAGGGGAAAATGGGAGAAACCTCAGGGAGAGCAACAGAGGAGGGATCCCTCTCCCAGGACGGACAGACGTGCAATAGATGCCGTGTGTAAATTGAAAAGATAATACATTTGCAACATAGGTAGTCCAAATGTTTGGAAATGCATGTGTGTATAATAGGAAGATGAATCCACGAGGATATCCATCCAGGACCTATGATCCAGGACCACAGCCACGACTCAAGATCCAGGGCTCGCGATCCAGGACAGAGGAGCGCAGGATCATCCATGACTCCGGATCCCGGCGTATATAGACACCAAAAAGAAGGACATTTTGGGGAAGCTGGGTTAATCGGAACATGAGAGTACACAGGTATAGACAGAGAGAAGGAAGAAGTAAGATGTCCCCCAACAAACTAAGCCTATATCAGCAAAACTAGGGGCTGAATCTAATCAGCCCTAACTATAAGCTTTATCAAAAAGGAAGGTCTTAAGCGCACTCTTAAAAACGGATAGGGTGTCTGCCGCCCGAACACAAACTGGAAGCTGATTCCACAAATGTGGAGCTTGATAAGAAAAGGCTCTGGCTCCCATTGTACTTTTAGAGACTCTAGGAACAACCAACAACCCTGCATTCTTGGAACGCAATGCCCTAGTAGGACAGTAGGGTATAATGAGTTCTTTAAGGTAAGATGGCGCCTGCCCATTAAGGGCTTTGTAGGCGAGAAGAAGAATTTTAAATGATATCCTCTGTTCTATAGGGAGCCAGTGTAAGGCAGCCAGAACAGGAGTAATGTGGTCCCTTTTCCTAACTCTGGTTAGTACACGAGCCGCAGCATTTTGAATCAGCTGAAGCGACTTGACTGACTTCTTGGTACACCCTGATAATAAAGAGTTACAATAATCCAGCCTTGAAGTAACAAATGCATGGACTAGTTTCTCTGCATCGTTTTGAGGCAAGATATGCCTGATTTTTGCAATGTTACGTAGATGGAAGTAGGCGGTCCTTGAAATTGATTTTATGTGGGCGTTAAAGGATAAATCCTGATCAAATATAACACCAAGATTCCTTACAGTCTCACTGGAGGCCAAATGAATGCCATCCATAGTTAGTATATCCTTAGATAATTTGTTTCGTAGATTCTTCGGGCCAAGAACAATAACTTCAGTTTTGGTCGTGTTTAACATCAAAAAGTTTAAGGTCATCCACGTTTTTAAGTCCTTGAGGCAGTCTTGAATTTTATTTAGATGATTAATTTCATCAGGCTTGATTGATAAATATAGTTGAGTATCATCCGCATAACAATGAAAGTTTACAGAATGATTCCTTATAATATTGCCTAACGGAAGCATATATAATGTGAACAAAATAGGTCAGAGCACTGAGCCCTGTGGCACTCCATGGCTAACTTTGGTTTGCGTGGAAGATTCGTCATTGACACGTACAAACTGAGAGCGTTCAGATAGATAGGACCTAAACCAGTCTAAAGCAGTTCCCTGTATGCCAACTAAGTGCTCTAGTCTTTGCAATAAGATATCATGGTCGATAGTATTAAATGCAGCACTGAGATCGAGCAAAACAAGAATAGAGACACGTCCCTTGTCAGAGGCTATTAGAATGTCATTTGTGACTTTAACCAGAGCTGTCTCTGTGCTATGATGTGTTCTAAAGCCAGACTGAAAAGCTTCAAATAAATCATTGTTTTTTAAGTAATCACACAACTGTTTTGCGACCGCTTTCTCAAGAATTTTTGAGAGGAACGGAAGATTGGAAATAGGTCTATAATTGGCTAAAACCTCTGGATCGAGGTTGTGCTTTTTAAGAAGCGGTTTTATCACTGCTACTTTGAATGATTGTGGAACATAGCCTGATAATAAAGACATATTCATAATATTTAATAAATAAGTGCTAATTAATGGAAAAACTTCCTTCAACAGCTTAGTTGGAATTGGGTCTAACATGCACGTTGATGGTTTAGAAGAGAGAATCATTGAATTTAATTGTTCAAGGTTTATGGCTGAAAAGCATTCTAGTTTACTATCTAGTGTAATATTAGAACTTACGTTTCCGGGAGCTGTTGATAACACTATACTGGTCAAAGGCAAGAGGTCATTAATTTTGTTTCTAAGACCAAGTTCCACATGTCTTCAGTCAGTTCTGGACCCTATGACTCTGTTCCACATGTCTTCAATCAGTTCTGGACCCTATGACTCTGTTCCACATGTCTTCAGTCAGTTCTGGACCATATGACTCTGTTCCACATGTCTTCAGTCAGTTCTGGACCCTATGACTCTGTTCCACATGTCTTCAGTCAGTTCTGGACCACATGACTCTGTTCCACATGTCTTCAGTCAGTTCTGGACCCCGTGACTCTGTTCCACATGTCTTCAGTCAGTTCTGGACCCTATGACTCTGTTCCACATGTCTTCAGTCAGTTCTGGACCCTATGACTCTGTTCCACATGTCTTCAGTCAGTTCTCCACCCCATGACTCTGTTCCACATGTCTTCAGTCAGTTCTGGACCCTATGACTCTGTTCCACATGTCTTCAGTCAGTTCTGGACCCTATGACTCTCTTCAATATGTCTTCAGTCAGTTCTTTTCCACATGTCTTCAGTCAGTTATGGACCCCATGACTCTGTTCCACATGTCTTGAGTCAGTTGTGGACCCTATGACTCTGTTCCACATGTCTTGAGTCAGTTGTGGACCATATGACTCTGTTCCACATGTCTTCAGTCAGTTCTGGACCCCGTGACTCTGTTCCACATGTCTTCAGTCAGTTCTGGACCATATGACTCTCTTCCACATGTGTTCAATCAGTTCTGGACCCTATGACTCTGTTCCACATGTCTTCAGTCAGTTCTGGACCATATGACTCTTTTCCACATGTCTTCAGTCAGTTCTGGACCCTATGACTCTGTTCCACATGTCTTCAGTCAGTTCTGGACCCTATGACTCTGTTCCACATGTCTTCAGTCAGTTCTGGACCCTATGACTCTGTTCCACATGTCTTCAGTCAGTTTTCCACCCCATGACTCTGTTCCACATGTCTTCAGTCAGTTCTGGACCCTATGACTCTGTTCCACATGTCTTCAGTCAATTCTGGACCCTATGACTCTGTTCCACATGTCTTCAGTCAGTTCTGGACCCCATGACTCTGTTCCACATGTCTTCAGTCAGTTCTGGCCCCCATGAGTCTGTTCCACATGTCTTCAGTCAGTTCTGGACCCCATGACTCTGTTCCACATGTCGTCAGTCAGTTATGGACCCCATGACTCAGTTCCACATGTCTTACGTCAGTTCTGGACCCCATGACTCTGTTCCACATTCAGTCGGTTATGGACCCCATGACTCTGTTCCAAATGTCTTCAGTCAGTTCTGGACCCCATGACTCTGTTCCACATGTCTTCAGTCAGTTCTGGACCCCATGACTCTGTTCCACATGTCTTCAGTCAGTTCTGGACCCTATGACTCTGTTCCACATGTCTTCAGTCAGTTCTGGACCACATGACTCTGTTCCACATGTCTTCAGTCAGTTCTGGACCCTATGACTCTGTTCCACATGTCTTCAGTCAGTTCTGGACCACATGACTCTGTTCCACATGTCTTCAGTCAGTTCTGGACCCTATGACTCGGACACTAGTTCTACCAATGCTCATTAGAGGTAAGAGTGGTAGGAGAGGAGTGGAGTTATCTTTGTATTTAGGCTGCAAGTCGACAAAGGTGATCAGATGCTAATAATGATCCGATTCATTTGATATTGATTGTCTGCCAATACCGAATCCTGATCCGATTCTTCTATTTCCCAGATAATACAGCCGCACCGTGTACACTAGCTCTATTTGTTTTTGCCATTGCAATTCACCATAAGCAATTGTTGACTGTAACGTCTACCGACTGTAATTTGTAATGTATTATACTTTAACGGTTCTGGCAGTCTATCATGGTTGTGCTAAGATGATTTTGAGTACAGTGCTTTACTGTGAAATAATAGTTAAATAATGTGAAATCCAATTCTACTGTTTTATAGATATTTTGTTGTGATATTACAGGGGCTTTTGATTACAATATTTCTCTGTAATATGATACTCTTAAATGCTGTGAAATCCTTGCAATTTTTACAATGTTGTTGTGATATTACAACATTTGATGTGATATTACAGAGGATTTTGATTGCAGTATTTTATTGTGAAATAATAGTTATACATATATAATAGTATTACAGGGGGCCTTGATTACAATATGTCACTGTAAAATATTACTGTTAAATGTTGTGAAATGTTAAATTGTTTACAGTGCAACCACAGCAGCCCAAATGTTAACGTGAATGTCAAGTTTTCTTTTTACAGTGTACTTATATCTGTACATTTCTTTTCAGTTTGCTTCAAGAAGTGGCTTCAACAGACAGAAGTGCAGGCCAGATTGGGAAAGGCTGGAAGCTACACAACGGGAAACATTATGGACATGAACAAGGAGAAACAAAAACACTTTCTTTGTTGCCTTTTCCTCATCATGCACAGTGTTACTGTTTTTGTTACTATTTCAATATTGAATTCTATTTATCACTTTTATTTTAAATCAAATGCACCTGTTTTAGATCATATATTTATTTTGATGTATAGGTTGATTTGCAGGTTGGTTGTTATTTATATTGTTACTGTGTATTTTATTATATTAACTAGCTATTTATTGCTATTTATTCAATTGAAATGCTGTTATGAACACTATACAATGTCTTTATTTTGGTAGATAACAGAATACATGACACAATGAATCTTTGTAATATATTTATGTTCTCTGGTTTAAATGATCATACCAGTATTTAATGTATGCTGGTCACCTGGAATCCTGGTAAGCTTCCAGCATGGTATATTTAATACTATTATCAAACATAAACTGGTGATAGATGGATGCTGGTGACCAGCATTTTTTTAGCCGGCCAGGATGGCTGGTCTATCTGATGGCTGGTTTGGCTGGTCTAGCTGGTTTAGCTGGTTTGGATGGAGCACCAGCTAAACCAGCCAAACCAACCAGGCTGACCAGCTGGCCAGTATGGCTGGTCTAGCTGGTTTGGCTGGTTTGGATGGAGCACCAGCTAGACCAGCCATCCTGGCCAGCTGGTCAGCCTGGTTGACCAGCTGGCGAGCTCAGTTGGTCTAAGCTGGTTTTTTAGCAGGGTAGACGCCGCGGCAGACAGGGAGAATGAAAAAACATGGATACAAATCAAAGAAAACGAAAAGAAAAAGGTGAAGCAAAGAAATGTCGCAAATTGACTGACCTTTTTGGCAGCAGCGCTGCTACAAGCACTATCAGCAGCAGCTGAGCACAAGTGCAAGATGATGAAGAGAATGATGAGGGCGTGAGTTCAGATATACAGCCAGCCTCCTGCGTTCATGATGATAATAATAATAATAATAATAATAATAATAATAATAATAATAATACATTTGATTTATATAGCACACTTTAAAGACAACGTCATCTCAAGGGGATGATGAGGGACAGAGAGTTGAGCTGGTGGAAGAACCAGCTCAACTGGTACATACAAGTGCAGTATGGGCTCAGATCAGTCTCATAATACACACATGCACACAGAAGGATTCAAACTTGTATTTCCGGATCCACACTTGTGTTTTTCAATGCACACACAAATGTGTTCTGTTTCATATGCATGTAAATAAAATCCAAATACAGAAAAAAGTTTTACAAATGTATTTTTGATCCTCACATATTTATATTCCGTTTAAAACCTGAACCTGCAACACAAACCGCTTTCTGTGCACGGATCGCTGTGCATTCGTGTGTGGGGTTTTTGAGACTCCCCTGACGGTCAGCCGATTCGTACTTGTAATTGTTTATATCTATAGCCAATCAGATGTCTCCTCAATTATAAGCCAATCACATGAGCGCGCCCCCACGAGGGTAGATTTCTTGCGTTGATGACGTAGCGCTTCATGTACGCATTTTGCGCAGTCCGAAGCTGACAGGTCCATGGAGCCTGCCTGCAGGCGCTAATCTCAGGACACCTCCACTCTCAGTACATTGCCACTTTCCGAACAGGAAATGCACGCAAATACAAGCCTTTATATTATTAAGGTGCAGCGCCACTTTCCGAACCATTGATGAATGCTTGTGTAAACAAAAACGGCAGGCAAAACAGTTTTAAATGTGTGTTTCCTGTGTGGTGAATAGCTGCTTTATTTATGTCTGTATGAAGTTGTTGTGAGTGTGGAGGGAGCAGTGTAATGGCAAACTTTACATTTATGGACATGTGGTGTGGTGCAGTGGGTTGTGAGTTGGTATTTGGATCAAGAGGTCACAGGTTCAAACCCCACTGCAGTCAGCATGTCGTTGTGTCCCTGGGCAAGACACTTCACCCCAAATTGCTCCTGTGGGGATTGCCCACAGTATTCAGTATGTAAGTCGCTTTGGATAAAAGCGTCTAACAAGTGACATGTAATGTAATTTAAAGTGTTCTTATAGTGCAGACTTTATATTTTACCTTACATGGACACATCAACTGCAGTTCCTAGAATGATGTGTTTTGCTTGTAACCTCTGTTAGCACTTTCAGCAGTTCCTATAATAATGTATTTCAGCTTATAACCTCTGTCAGCATTTTGCAACAGTGTCTGTAATGATGTATTGACACTCATGACCTTTAAAAACGTCGAAGTAAGGTCTGGGTGATGTGTTTTAGTTCATGTCCTTTGCCTCCCTGGAAAGTGACATTTCAGGTCACCTAAGGTCTGAACTTGATGAGGGGGCTGGGTACCAAGCGCAGGGCAATGGGCAAGTTCCTGTTAGTTTCCCTGTCTTATAATCAAGTTCCCCATTTCTTAGCCCTCCATCTGCTGCTGACAAGTTTCCTCACTTCCCTCTTGCTGAACAGGCCCCTGGTTCAATCTATTAGTGATTGACAGTTTCAGTTCCTTTGGAAAGCTTATCTCTCCTGCCAGGGCCCCTCCTAATGAGTGACGGAATGTTGTTGAACTGACAAGATCCTATATAACCTGTATGCATCTTTCACTCTGCGCGCACTCTCTAAGGATACTCTGTGTTCTGTGAGACCTGTGTCTTTGAATATTCAAATAAATAACCGGAAAGACAACTCTGTCTGTTTCACCATTTATTGTTTGATATTTCTGACTTGTGTATCTCCACAGTATTGACTAGGTCTAAGATTTCCATAACAAATTGGCGTTGTCGGCAGGATCTCTGACTTGTCGATTGGGGACACCCGCGGACGCTGATGGTCGCACCGGGATCCTCGGATTCTCCTCTACCTCGACAGAAAACGTACGGGACGAGAGGACCAGCGCCGGGGTGAAACCGATTGACTTCACGAGATCCAACAAACTCAAACGGCTTTCCAAATACTCGGTGAGATGTACAGTGTCTAAATTGTTTAAAGATAAAAGGTAAATTAAAACCCCATGACATTTATAAGAAGGATTACTCAAGGTAGGATATTTGAGACTATCCGTCGTAGCCTGGGTTTACGATCAGTTTTTGTGTGATTTTTACTGAAGAACAAATATCACAATCACCGACCGTTGAAAATGTAGTGTTTGATAACACGGGGTGTTTAGAGTAAACACTTAGCAGCTTTGCCATGGGTACAAATGTTAGAGTTTATTGAAGGATAAAAGTGTTTTCATAAACTGTGTTTTCATAATGTATTCTCATTGCTGTGTTACAAGGAGTGTTAATGGAGGAACAAAGAAGAGTCTGTTTAAAATGGCACACATACACACACACACAGATTCACATGACTGACAGTCACAAGATCCACACTAACAAATAAGGCGTTGGTCAAGACCACATGATTGTCTCATGTTACTGTTTGTTGAAATAAAAAGACTGCACTGAGAGAAGGCGGGAGAGAGTTGGTTCTCCTAGCTGAGAGTTGGCTCTCCTAGCTGAGAGTTGGTTAAGGAGTGGACATGGCATATGTCACTCGCCGATTCTCCTAGCTGGGAGTTGGTTTTGGAGTTGAGATGACATGTCACTCGCTGATTCTCCTTGCAGCAAGTAAACTTGAAACTCGAGTACTGTTATCTTTGTTCACTGGGTTTTGGTATATTTTAACCGAGCTGGGGTTTACCCTTACAAAGTAATATAGAGATACCCCACAACAAAGCAGAGTGGGGGGCTGGTACACCCTCCCGAGGGTCCGATTATATATGTCATGCGGGCAAAACATGGTGAAACAGTCTGTCTAAATTAAATATCTGGACGGAAATGTTCGGATTTCCAAAGGGAGGTTTTGTTTTGAGTAAATTAAAAATCAAGAACCTAAAGAATAAATTACAAGAACATGAAGATGGAATGAAGGGTAAAAATAAAGTTAAAGTAAAAGACTTATAGGAAGCTGGACACTCACAGAAAGTGTTTATAATACTGGGAGGATGAAGCAGAATGCCGTGAAACAAGGCAGTTGGCCGTGGGCATTAAAGAAAATATTAAGGTTGAAGATGAATGTGAAGAAAAGAAGGAAAATAAATTATTTCCAAAACCATGTAAACCCCAGACATCTCTGTGTCCTTCCATTTTAGGCCTGAATGACCTCTCCTCGACTGGGTATCCTTTCCCTCCCCCGGGGTACAACCCTGGCAATCCGGCTGGCCCACCTCAACCACCTCCACCGCCACTACAAGCCCCAGCCATGCAGTCCGTCAACTCCAAGCTCGCCACCCCCATCAGCCCCAAGTAGAGGGGGACAACAGCGGGATAAACAAACCCGATGCCCAAGCAGGTATTTGGGACACACACCTCAGATAATGCCTTTCTCAACGGACTCACAGACACAGCGCAAGCTACGCAGAATGCTGGCCGCTCACAATACCGAGGGAGAGGCAGAAGAGGTTTTCCGAGGCAGAAGACGAGAAGCAAGACCTTCATTTGACGAAAGATGTTTCAAGTGTGGCAGTGTTGAACATTGGATTATGGGACTGCTCACAGAACACTGGAAGTGGAGGTAGAGGGGGACAGCAAGGACGGAGCCACCATTCACAATCAGACTGACCTACACCAGATGGGGAGGAAGGGGCCAGATTGAGCGAGACGGAAATTCAGCCAGCAGCACCAGGGAAGTGACACACACACACACACACACACACATCATTCTATTGAGTAATTGAAAAATGTAGAAGATATGTCTGTGGTTAAAGAGGGTATATATATATTGAAATATGACAGTGAAACAGCATTTGAGAAATGTCCCACACTGACTTTGGCTGTCATGGGCGTTGATGTTACATTTTTTTAGTTGATTCTGGGGGTACACACTCTGTAGTGAAGAAAACAGATTTGCCAGATTGCAAATTTAGTGGTAGATTTATTCACTCAATAGGAGCGGCTGGGGTAACTGTAAAGGAGAGGTTTTCTGTACCGCTGCAGTATAAAGATAACGGTGATGATAGTCACCCATTTCCCACTTCAGTCAAACACAGTTTTCTTGTATCATCTGTCTGCCCCATACATTTACTGAGGAGAGATCTGATTCTCCGGCTCGGCCTGGACCTCATTTCTACAAATGAGGGTCTTGAGGTCCGACGACCATCCCCTTTGCTGGTTCAGAACCCCACATTTAATGATAAAGAACTGTTGAGTGTGTACCAATGGCTGTTGACACGTCCTGATTCTCAGGAATTGTTGCGTTTGACTCATCAACGTGTCTTTCCACCTGCTGTGTTCATGGAAACGTCTCATTTGCATTGTACGGTGTTATGGAAATCCAAAAACCCCAATACTGTAGAGTACAAGTCAGAGTGATTAAAACAAATAAATGGTGAAAACAGACAGCGTTGTCTTTCTGGTGATGTTTATTCGAGGCCTCAAACAAACATCAGATACAATAAAATATAGACACAGGTCTCACAGAGTATAGAATAGTCTGCGCGAGTGTGCGCAGTTCAATATGATAGCAAAGCTTATAAAGGGAGGAAAATGGTGGGAAGGTAAGAAATCTTCACACGGTCACATTGTTATTAGACACCTGGCCTTGAGCTGTAGAAGTTCTCGTGTGACTTTGTGTGAGTCAACTCAGTAGCCAAAACAGCTCTGTGGCCTTGAAGTAGAGAAGATAGAGGCAAACAGCACATCTAACCAAATGAGAAGCATTTGGTTTAAACATATCAGGATATAATAACATTTCCACTACAACGGCTAACGTGGTTGATGATCCGTGTAAATACTATGATGAGGGTTTTCTGTTAGAATGTGTGAATGATGAGATCATGCTGAAAACTATGTATTGGAATTCACTGTGCAGCGCTGGTTCCTGTTGCACTCACACCCACACAACACAAACTGTGTCAAATCCCAGGGGCGGTCCACACATTTCACTAGCCAGGGGCCCCACTGATAGATAGAGGGATTTGGGTCCAATCGTTAAAGATTGGGAGTCAGTCACTGATTGGGCACCTACACACACAGAATATGTCATGTACTCTATGTCACGTGACGTGTATCAAATGGAAATGTGCACGAACGTAGCCGTTCTGCGCCCATTGCTGCTGGTTGTGGATGATGAGGTAATTCTCATATCTCTGAGCTTCCTGCCGCGCTTTCAGATGTGCCATACTCACTCTGGGCAGCTCACAGATATGACGTAGGTTTAATGTCCACGTTCCGTCCAAATCAACCCCAGTACCCATTGAAACGTGAAGCTGTTGATGGCATCCGGCCAGTGTTTACCTCTCTGCTTAAACAAGGGGTCATTATTCCGTGTAACGATTCCCCGGTACGCACTCCAGTGTTTCCTGTCAAAAAGATCAGAGACAAACCTCCTGACGAATGGAGATTTGTCCAGGATTTACGAGCTGTAAATGCCGCAGTACACGCTCGCGCGCCGCTGGTGCCAAATCCTTATCTGATTCTTTCCCAAGTTCCGGCCTCTGCAGCATTCTTTACTGTCATCGACCTCTCAAATGCATTTTTCAGTGTTCCTGTACACAAAGATAGTCAATTCTGGTTTGCGTTTGAATATGATGGTAAACCATATACATTTACGCGTTTGTGCGAAGGCTATTGTGAATCACCTACCGTGTACAACCAGGCATTGTGTACAAGTTTGGCCTCTCTCCAAGTTTCTAAAGGCACTGCACTCATACAGTATGTTGATGATCTTATGATTTGCGCCCCCACAGAAGAGCAGTGTGAGGCAGATACTATTGCATTGTTAATGCATCTCGCAGCCGAAGGCCACAAGGCAAGTTTGTCAAAACTCCAATATGTAAAAAGAACAGTTACATTTTTGGGTCATGTCATTTCAGGAGAGGGGAAAACGCTTTCAGATAAGCGTATTGCGTCATTGGCAGCTCTGCCAAAACCTGTCACTAAGCGACAGATGATGTCATTTTTGGGAATGTGCTCATACTGCAGGTCTTTCATTCCAAACTATTCTCCTATTGAGTTGCCACTGCGTACAATTACGCATGTCAATGGTTTGAAACCTACAGATCACCTCACATGGACACCTGAGGCCGATGAAGCCTTCATTAAAATGAAGCTGGCTCTTCAATCCCCACCAACGCTAGGCCTACCTGATCACACTAAACCTTTCACTCAGGCAGTGGATGAACGACATGGGTGTATGACCTCAGTTCTCCTTCAAGATCATGGGGGAAAACAAAGGCCTGTGGCCTATTTCTCCTCCAAACTGGATTCAGTAGCTGCTGGTCTGCCTAAATGTCTCCGTGCAGTGGCTGCAGCAGAGAAAGCTCTGAACTCCTCACGTGACATTGTGGGATATGCACCTTTGACCCTGTTAGTGCCACATGCTGTTTCACTCATTCTCTGTGAACAAAGAACATCACACCTCTCTGCTGCACGATACCTTAGGTATCACACATGTCTGTTAGACATGCCTAATGTTTATGTCAAGCGATGTAACACTCTCAACCCAACATCTCTTATGCCTTTACCTGAAGACGGAGACGAACACGACTGTGTCGCCGAACTTCTGATTGTGTGCACACCTAGACCAGACTTAAAAGACGTTCCTCTGACCAACTCTGACCTAATTGTGTATGTTGATGGATCTGCCTCTCGCGACCAGGGGGGCACTAATCGGGTGGGATTTTCTGTTGTTTCAGATTCAGCTGTACTCCGTTCCGGCCCGCTCCCATGTCATCTGTCGGCACAGGCAGCAGAGCTCATCAACTAACTGAAGCCTGCACGTTTGCAGAAGGCAAAACCGTGACTATTTACACTGACTCACGATATGCTTTCGGGGTAGTACACGATTTTGGGGCTATTTGGAAGTGCAGACAATTTCTGAAATCGGATGGCAAACCAGTGCTTAACCATGTACTGGTTGCAGGCTTATTAGATGCCATTCTACTCCCATCTGAAGTTGCAGTCTGTAAATGTGCACAAGCAGTACAGACCCAGTTTCCCTAGGAAATGCGTCTGCTGACTCAGCCGCAAAGACAGCTGCTCTGATTCCTCTCACACCTCACTCACACTCATTTGTTAAAATCCCTGTCTCCTCCTACACTGACAAGATGTCATCACTGACGTCCATGCAGCAGTTAGCTGAAAAGACTGAGAAAGCTCAGTGGAAGGCGGCTGGAGCTGTATTTGACCCAACCGCCAGCATCTGGGTTGGTCCAAATTCCAATCCATGTCTTCCAAGACATTTCTTCCCTCATTTTGCAAAGTTGACACATGGGTTGGATCATGTGTCAAAAGGGGGGATGTTAGAAGCTATCAGTGGTTCACAAGGGGGTTCACAGTAACAGCTCAGAAGCACTGTGAAGCATGCCTAATTTGCATTACGCAAAATTCTGGTAGACCAGTAAAGGTTACAGGACCCGGAGCACATCCACCTCCCACCAGGCCATTTGAGCACCTAATGCTGGATTTCATTGAGCTTAGAAGTGTAGAGGAAACTTCTGTGTAGCTATGCAGTGGGAGTCACCGACTCAGGAAGGAGACACCGTAGGAGCATTAGCTTTGATGTCAAACACATGATGGTTTATTTGGAGTTAACGGCCGGAGGATTCACATCACAAGTCCAAGAGTCAGAGGTTCTGACTTCACGGTAGAGTTGCCACGTCAATTCTGAAGAACTCTACCCCAGACCCATGTATTTAGCTAGTTCAGAGAGCATCATCAACATGCTGCATAACAAGATAGAATGATAACACCTCTATCAGCTGACGCCAACAGGCAGGAACAGGGAGACACAACACTGAGAGCACAGCAGCCAAGGTTACAGGTGCCTGTGCTCAGTCAGGACAGTTTGAACTGATACACTGGGTCAAAGTTATGGGCCTTGGAAAATATTTCCACATCATGTGTGTGTGTGTATGTGTGTGTGTGTGTGTGTGTGTGTGTGTGTGTGTGTGTGTGTGTGTGTGTGTGTGTGTGTGTGTGTGTGTGTGTGTGTGTGTGTGTGTGTGTGTGTGTGTGTGTGTGTGTGTGTGTGTGTGTGTGTGTGTGTGTGTGTGTGTGTGTGTGTAAAATGTGATGGCCAAGGTGAAGTGCGGAGTTATGAAGAGTAAAAGTAACTAGTCTGTATGTAGGCCTATGCAATACAGTGTCAATGTAATTGATTAGCCTGAAGAACCTGAATAAATGGAGGTTCTTCCCACGGCACCCGAACGCCCCGTTTGCATCCTTTTTTCCCCTCGAAATGTCTGGGCAGCTGCTTACCGGCTGACAACGAGCCAAGTCATAAACCACCGGTGTGTAACCGAAACTACGGTTTCGGTGCCAAGATACCGTTAGTAAAAAGGTAACAAACGCGAGTGAAGTATAACCGGACGCGAGAGAGAGGTCAGATCAGCTGCTGAGTCTGACCGAGACAAGCAGCTCTGCATGATCACCTGATACTCCGCCCTCTGTTGAGCGAGCTGACCGGACAGCGCAAAATGCGTATATGAAGTGTCATGAACGCAATAAATCTACCCTCGTGGGGGCGCGCTCATGTGATTGGCTATAGATAGAACAAATTACAAGTACGAATCGGCTGACCGTCAGGGGAGTCTCAAAAAACCCACACACGAATGCACAGCGATCCGTGCACAGAAAGCGGTTTGTGTTGCAGGTTCAGGTTTTACACAGAAAACAAATATGTGAGGATCAAAAATACATTTGTAAAACTTTTTTCTGTATTTGGATTTTATTTACATGTATATGAAACGGAACACATTTGTGTGCTTTGAAAAACACAAGTGTGGACCCGGAAATACAAGTTTGAATCCTTCTGTGTGCATGTGTGTATTATGAGACTGATCTGAGCCCATAGTGCAGTGCCACATTTGACCGGTCATGTGATCACGTCACGTGACAATGACGTCACATTCCCACACACATATAAGAAGCAGCCTGTCACTTGAAGCTTCACAACCTCCATCTTCTCCAACGGTTCAGAGCAACTTTAACAGACAGAGACGGTGACATCATCATCATGCTGGCTTTCCTCTTCCTGTTGGGCCTGGCTCTGGGTGCTGTGTCTTCTTCAGATGACCCATCAGTGGAGCTACAGCAAGACAGCTGTCCCTCCTGGTTCTCCTTCAACCGCCGCTTCTACAAGTACTTCAACACAAAGATGACCTGGGCTGATGCAGAGCTCAACTGTGTGTCCCAGGGAGGCAACCTGGTGTCTATCCACAGCAGAGAGGAAGAGGACTTTGTCAAAGCCCTGATCAAACACTCTGACCCTGCTGAGGGATATACATGGATCGGACTCAGTGACTTGGCCAAAGAAGGAAGTTGGATGTGGTCTGACGGGTGTGCAGCCAAGTATTTCTTTTGGCAGAGAAGTGAACCAAGCAACAGCGGACAACATGAACACTGTGTACACAACAACTTTATATCTATGTGGAATGATTGGAATTGTCCAAATACTCTTCCCTCAGTTTGTGCATCTCGCATAACTTGTCCTTAAACTGAGATGTTACGTGTTCACCTGTTTTGTTAACATGATAACAATAAAGACACAGATGTAAACTTGTATATGTGTGTGAACAGAAGTCCTTTTGTCTAACCTTTACTCTCATGAATGTTACATATTCACACTGGTCGCTCCAGGGGTTAATCAGAGGAGTTATTTCTACACCTTTTTAAATACATTTAGTAAATAATATTGATGATGCATTATTATTACATTTTGATCCAACAGATTTGAGCCGTTGCTTATTATTCCTGGTGTTCTACTTATTTGTTTGAACCACGCACAGTTGTATATCATTCAATGATCACATGATGTGGTCAGGTATGTACGGCACCTGGTGTGTGGATGACCAACGGGCTGAACTCGCTCTTTTCTGTTGACCCTATAGTCCTTCTTTGGTTATTGTTTGTGTTCTTTTGTTCAGTCAACTTTAAGTTTTGCACAGATTTGATTTAGGAATGCTTCAAAGTGATGAGTCTTAGCGACATGATTTATTGGGAAAAGTACCATCACTCTTTTTCTGGTTATGTGAACAGGTGTTTAATGGACAGGGACACTACTGATCATGTTTCTCTTTCACATGGACGTAAAAGTACAAACCTAAAATGTACTCAACAGCACTATTTTCTGATAAACAAGACATTCATCCTCTCTGTTGTTTTAAAGGAAGACTAACGAAAGGAGGGCTTGAGCCAGACCCAGCGCCAGAACAAATCTAAAGGGAGGGCATATGATTTTCATGGGAGGGCACACAAAACCGTCATGTGCTGCAGGCCTGCGGCACAATATATATCAAACAGCAAGGCCAACAGCAGTGCGTAAAGACACACACTTATCGCAAATACATACACAAATAAAGGGCAACATAGAAACCACTTTTGAAACATTGTGTGCGTGGCAGCACAGACACTGGTAAATCACGAGCAAGGCACACTGGTTAAGGATGGCAGCTTCCTCATCGCACTCGGAGAGAAATAGAGACGGAGACGATGAACTGTTTAACCCGCCTTGGGCATGGTTTATTTTCCTATGCACTGCAGGTGCATCCTTTCGCTCAGCCGAGCTAACTTAGAACATTATTTAGGCCAACTCTGCATCTTTGTGCAGCGTACTCAAACAGCGATAGGAAGAGCCCACTGCCTGACTCGGACATGCTGTGGAGAGAATCGAGTCACCTCTGAGAGGGAGTTGGTTGACGGCTAAAAAAGCTATAATATCAACGACAGCTGACACGTAATAACGGTTCCGTGCAGCTGATCTGCACCAAAGTACTCATTTCCTTATTTGTTTCCTCGCGTATCTGTCTCTCTCTCTCCACAAACTCTCACATGAAATGTGTTCTTTTGATGCGGCATGTCTTAGCAGTCCTTTATCAGTCTGTAATGCCTTTGACAGTAAAAGCCGCATCAGATGAAGACGTATTTACTTTAAACTGTCTACAGGGGAAACAAAAGGCTGCGTCTGCTTTTAACGAATATTCAAGCCATGGTCTGTTGTTGTACCATGCAGCCGCAAAAGTGCGCTTCTTTCCTGAAAACAATCTCCCTGATAACGATCCAGTTTCACCTGGTTGGGTTTATTAACCCCAAGGTCATCTGGGGCTGTTGGTCTTTGAGCGGTACCTTTTCAGCCAATTTCTGAAGTCTATTTTGTAATTCAAACAGAAATGGCAGTCTACAGAATGCACAATAAACAAACAAATCCAGAAGGCGGCAGAGTGTGACGCTGTGATTGGTCTAAATGTGGACGAATCACAAATCACAACAGACACATGAATTTATTTGACATAGGCTGCGATTTTTTGTTTTAGTTACTATCTGACATCACATACATCGTAGCATAAAAGTTCACAGTTTATTTATAATTAAAAAAATAAAACGTTTTTTTTTTTAAAATGTTATAAATAATAAAAAACGTGTATATTGGGGGAGGGCAGGAATGTCAAATGGGAGGGCCTGGCCCTCCCTGGCCCTCCCACGGCGCCGGGCATGGCTTGAGCTATCTGATATAGTTAAGATTACAGAGTATAATATATATATATATATATATATATATGTATATATATATATAGCACTATTCAATATACCGTAGTACTTGCTTGGAGTGTATTCAGGCAGGCATGGCGTGAATCTCAAAAAGTGGCAGCATGGTTACAGACATGTTTATCATCACCTCAGATTTCAATGCGATTCATATCAAATGAATGATTCTTGGTTTTTGTTGGGAAACAAAAACAATCTAAATGATTCAAACATAAACCTTTGGTTGATCATCATTTTCAAAAAAAAGTCAAACTTCTGGGGTTTTTCCTTTGTGTGTTATTTGATTGAAGAGGTACTGGAAAATAACCGGCGAAACCAAAGTGCCCACAATCCTTCTGTGCATTGCTGACTAATGCAAACGGACCACACCCTGGACGACAGTGTTACAGTTTAAACTCCCCAAATAACCCACAACTAGAGGATCAGCTTCAGTTCAAAGGTCATGGAGAGGAAGGAGGGAAGGAGACAGAAATAGTGTATATGGTGAATTGGCAGCATTTATATAGCACTGTTCCACTCTCGTGAGCCCTCAAATGACTCTGACATAAGTCCAGCTGAACAGCAGGATACACACATTCATAGTGCAGGCACCTGCTAAGGGAGAACAAGGTTCACACTCACACTGACCGCCATGCAATCAGGAGCAAGTTAGGGTTCATTCTCTTTGTCTCTTGGAGTTCAGGAGAGCCCAACAATGATGGAAATGAAGACTGTCCACACCAACTACGGTTTGGATCACACATGGAATGATTTCCATTATTATTCTTATCACTCAGTTCGTGCATCTGGCTTGGCTTGTGTTTAGCAACGGATATGTGACATCTTATTGAACCAGGTCACTGCTCACCTGTTACTCTGTTAACGTGCCTTTGGCCACAAGACACAGATGGACACTCACTGTGTATGAAAGTCCTGTTTGTGATATATGCAGCATAATAGTTCCCTTTGTTAACAAGGAAACAATGCATTCTTCAGACACTTTGACAGCACATCTCCCCTTTGAAGCCAGTCTCCTGAACTGTTGCTGAGCAGCAGACAGTGCAGCCTCTAAGTTAGAGAAAAGTGCTGAATGTTTCAAATGTAGCTTAGTAGCCATTTAGCATCAGGGTACAAGGCTTTGCTGGAGTGACATTAAGAAAGTCAAAAGAGTCAGTCTGGAGTGCAGAATGTTTGAACATGAGGCATCATTTCTCTTTATTCTGAGAGTCTCGTTTGAAAGATGCTTTCTGTTAAACCTATTCAGCAATTGTTGCTCAGCAAGATCTCCTAAATCAGAGCTGTGGTCTGTTCCTATTCAGGGCCATAGAAAGGCCTTGTGGCAGTCGTTTGACTGTTCCCCTGTACATTATGCCAACACATCAAAACACATCTCTGCTCACTGTTATCAGAGCATTCGTATTGTACCATCTTCCTGATTGTATTGTATATCGTTTATATTTGTGTTCCTGTGCCATGTTTAGAGCTTTAGTAAAGTGCAAGTGCGTTTTCAGAAGGAAACACTTGTGTGCTTTGGAGCTACATGCTGTAATGTCAAAGTACCTGTTGGGCCTTGTAGCCACTGGAGGGCAGCAGAGGAGCAAGTCAGAGCGACGATGAGTTGTGAATGAAAAGAAACACGAGACACAAAGCAACAAGTCTCCCTGCCTGAAATGAATACATGATGTTTGATACGATATATCCACACAAGCTTTTGCTCTGTTTTGCCTAATGTTCATCTTCATTTTGCACAAGCTGGGAATTATTATCTGGTGGCTCAATGAACTGTTTACAAAGCTTTAGTGTGAAGACAGTAGTCTTTTTAAAAACAAACGCAACATAAGAGTTGCTCAAACACCAATTCAATACAGCATTAAAGAAGGTTAAAAACCAGGCTTACTTTGACAGAGTAATAGATCCTCCTGGCTCCATCCAGGAGGGGGAACGCTCATACTCAGCTCTCTGGATTAAACACAGAAACAGATGTTATAAAGAATAATAAGAGCTAGAAGAAAGTGAGCAAACGTCCATAGCCAGTTCCCTGGGTTGCTCGGCTGGTTATGAGCACTTCTGCAAAACACGTACAAGTTGCTTCAAAACGATTACAACTTGGAGTAAAACACCATATTAAAAACACATTGCTTGTAACAGACCTGGGGCCTCATTTATAAACGGTGCGTACGCTCAAAATATGGCGTACGCCAGTTTCTACGCACTGTTTGCGATTTATATAAAACTAACTTGAGGGAAAAATGTGCGGTCCTCCACCAGGGGCGGACTGGCCATCTGTAGAATCTGGAGAACCACAGAACGGCCGGTCCTCAAGGGCCGTTGAAGGCCGGCCGGCCCTTTAAAACGTCATCATTTAAGTTGCGCTGACGGCCGACAGAGGGCGACAGCGGCCGCTAATGCAGTTGTGTGGTTCTTATCTGTCAAATAATCACACACGAAAAAGAAAAAAAACCGGCCACACGAAGAGAAGGGATTACCCTGCTGAAGAAAACAGCATAGACCAGCTTAAGATGGTTGGTGTTAGGCTGGTTTAGTTGGTTTACCAGGCTTTCCAGGCTGGTCTTGCTGGTTCAAGAGGATGCTTCATTGTAAACTTTTCTTACAAATGTGTGTTAATCTACCTGAAATTGTAGGGACATTTTTTTTCTACTCAATGATACAGACCATTGTTGAGGACATGAACAAGATACTGTAAATGAGTTGCGTCTGACCAATACTTTGAGTAATGTTACTTTGCTGCTAAAAAATGAAACATTATCAGATGAGGACATCACCAAAGTGTGTGAGTCTGTCAGGGGATTGCATCTGTTCTCTGCATGTCGTACAGGGCCTATGTACACACTGCTCTGGTATGATTACAAATATAATTGTAAAATGTAAGTCTCCCGCTCTTGTCATCGTTCAGGCTTTGCATTTTAACTCCTATGACTCTGTACCACATGTCTTCAGTCAGTTGTGGACCCTATGACTCTGTACCACATGTCTTCAGTCAGTTCTGGACCCTATGACTCTGTACCACATGTCTTCAGTCAGTTCTGGACCCAATGACTGTTCCACATGTCTTCAGTCAGTTCTGGACCCCATGACTCTGTTCCACATGTCTTCAGTCAGTTCTGGACCCTATGACTCTGTTCCACATGTCTTCAGTCAGTTCTGGACCCTATGACTCTGTTCCACATGTCTTCAGTCAGTTCTGGACCCTATGACTCTGTTCCACATGTTTCAGTCAGTTCTGGACCCTATGACTCTGTTCCACATGTCTTCAGTCAGGTGTGGACCCTATGACTCTGTTTAATATGTCTTCAGTCAGTTCTGGACCCTATGACTCTGTTCCACATGTCTTCAGTCAGTTCGGACCCCATGACTCTGTTCCACATGTCTTCAGTCAGTTCTGGAACATATGACTCTGTTCCACATGTCTTCAGTCAGTTCTGGACCCCGTGGCTCTGTTCCACATGTCTTCAGTCAGTTGTGGACCCTATGACTCTGTTCCACATGTCTTGAGTCAGTTGTGGACCATATGACTCTGTTCCACATGTCTTCAGTCAGTTCTGGACCCCGTGGCTCTGTTCCACATGTCTTCAATCAGTTCTGGACCCTATGACTCTGTTCCACATGTCTTCAATCAGTTCTGGACCCTATGACTCTGTTCCACATGTCTTCAGTCAGTTCTGGACCATATGACTCTGTTCCACATGTCTTCAGTCAGTTCTGGACCCCGTGGCTCTGTTCCACATGTCTTCAGTCAGTTCTGGACCCTATGACTCTGTTCCACATGTCTTCAATCAGTTCTGGACCCTATGACTCTGTTCCACATGTCTTCAGTCCGTTCTGGACCATATGACTCTGTTCCACATGTCTTCAGTCAGTTCTGGACCCTATGACTCTGTTCCACATGTCTTCAGTCAGTTCTGGACCCCATGACTCTGTTCCACATGTCTTCAGTCAGTTGTGGACCCTATGACTCTGTTCCACATGTCTTGAGTCAGTTGTGGACCATATGACTCTGTTCCACATGTCTTCAGTCAGTTCTGGACCCCGTGGCTCTGTTCCACATGTCTTCAGTCAGTTCTGGACCCTATGACTCTGTTCCACATGTCTTCAATCAGTTCTGGACCCTATGACTCTGTTCCACATGTCTTCAGTCAGTTCTGGACCCTATGACTCTGTTCCACATGTCTTCAGTCAGTTCTGGACCCTATGACTCTGTTCCATATGTCTTCAGTCAGTTCGGACCCCATGACTCTGTTCCACATGTCTTCAGTCAGTTATGGACCCTATGACTCTGTTCCATATGTCTTCAGTCAGTTCGGACCCCATGACTCTGTTCCACATGTCTTCAGTCAGTTGTGGACCCTAAGACTCTTTTTAATATGTCTTCAGTCAGTTCTGGACCCTATGACTCTGTTCCACATGTCTTCAGTCAGTTCGGACCCCATGACTCTGTTCCACATGTCTTCAGTCAGTTCTGGACCCTATGACTCTGTTCCACATGTCTTCAGTCAGTTGTGGACCCTATGACTCTGTTCCACATGTCTTGAGTCAGTTGTGGACCATATGACTCTGTTCCACATGTCTTCAGTCAGTTCTGGACCCCGTGGCTCTGTTCCACATGTCTTCAGTCAGTTCTGGACCCTATGACTCTGTTCCACATGTCTTCAATCAGTTCTGGACCCTATGACTCTGTTCCACATGTCTTCAGTCAGTTCTGGACCATATGACTCTGTTCCACATGTCTTCAGTCAGTTCTGGACCCTATGACTCTGTTCCACATGTCTTCAGTCAGTTCTCCACCCCATGACTCTGTTCCACATGTCTTCAGTCAGTTCTGGACCCTATGACTCTGTTCCACATGTCTTCAGTCAGTTCTGGACCCTATGACTCTGTTCCACATGTCTTCAGTCAGTTCTGGACCCCATGACTCTGTTCCACATGTCTTCAGTCAGTGCTGGACCCTATGACTCTGTTCCACATGTCTTCAGTCAGTTCTGGACCCTATGACTCTGTTCCACATGTCTTCAGTCAGTTCTGGACCCCATGACTCTGTTCCACATGTCTTCAGTCAGTTCTGGACCCTATGACTCTGTTCCACATGTCTTCAGTCAGTTCTGGACCCTATGACTCTGTTCCACAAGTCTTCAGTCAGTTCTGGACCCTATGACTCGGACACTAGTTCTACCAATGCTCATTAGAGGTAAGAGTGGTAGGAGAGGAGTGGAGTTATCTTTGTATTTAGGCTGCAAGTCGACAAAGGTGATCAGATGCTAATAATGATCCGTTTCATTTGATATTGATTGTCTGCCAATACCGAATCCTGATCCGATTCTTCTATTTCCCAGATAATACAGCCGCACCGTGTACACTAGCTCTATTTGTTTTTGCCATTGCAATTCACCATAAGCAATTGTTGACTGTAACGTCTACCGACTGTAATTTGTAATGTATTTGACCATACTTTAACGGTTCTGGCAACCACAGCAGCCCACATGTTAACGTGAATGTCAAGTTTTCTTTTTACAGTGTACTTATATCTGTACATTTCTTTTCAGTTTGCTTCAAGGAGTGGCTTCAACAGACAGAAGTGCAGGCCAGATTGGGAAAGGCTGGAAGCTACACAACGGGAAACATTATGGACATGAACAAGGAGAAACAAAAACACTTTCTTTGTTGCCTTTTCCTCATCATGCATAGTGTTACTGTTTTTGTTACTATTTCAATATTGAATTCTATTTATCACTTTTATTTTAAATCAAATGCACCTGTTTTAGATCATATATTTATGTTGATGTGTAGGTTGATTTGCAGGTTGGTTGTTATGTATATTGTTACTGTGTATTTTATTATATTAACTAGCTATTTATTGCTATTTATTCAATTTAAATGCTGTTATGAACACTATACAATGTCTTTATTTTGGTAGATACCAGAATACATGACACAATGAATCTTTGTAATATATTTATGTTCTCTGGTTTAAATGATCATACCAGTATTTAATGTATGCTGGTCACCTGGAATCCTGGTAAGCTTCCAGCATGGTATATTTAATACTATTATCAAACATAAACTGGTGATAGATGGATGCTGGTGACCAGCATCTTTTTAGCCGGCCAGGATGGCTGGTCTAGCTGGAGCACCAGCTAGACCAGCCATCCTGGCCAGCTGGTCAGCCTGGTTGACCAGCTGGCCAGCTCAGATGGTCTAAGCTGTTTTTTCAGCAGGGTAGACGCCGCGGCAGACAGGGAGAATGAAAAAACATGGATACAAATCAAAGAAAACGAAAAGAAAAAGGTGAAGCAAAGAAATGTCGCAAATTGACTGACCTTTTTGGCAGCAGCGCTGCTACAAGCACTATCAGCAGCAGCTGAGCACAAGTGCAAGATGATGAAGAGAATGATGAGGGCGCGAGTTCAGATATACAGCCAGCCTCCTGCGTTCATGATAATAATAATAATAATAATAATAATACATTTGATTTATATAGCACACTTTAAAGACAACGTCATCTCAAGGGGATGATGAGGGACAGAGAGTTGAGCTGGTGGAAGAACCAGCTCAACTGGTACATACAAGTGCAGTGCCACATTTTACCGGTCATGTGATCACGTCACGTGACAATGAAGTCACATTCCCACACATATATAAGAAGCAGCCTGTCACTTGAAGCTTCACAACCTCCATCTTCTCCAACGGTTCAGTGCAACTTTAACAGACAGAGACGGTGACACCATCATCATGCTGGATTTCCTCTTCCTGTTGGGCCTGGCTCTGGGTGCTGTGTCTTCTTCAGATGACCCATCAGTGGAGCTACAGCAAGACAGCTGTCCCTCCTGGTTCTCCTTCAACGGCCGCTTCTACAAGTACTTCAACACAAAGATGACCTGGGCTGATGCAGAGCTCAACTGTGTGTCCCAGGGAGGCAACCTGGTGTCTATCCACAGCAGAGAGGAAAAGGACTTTGTCAAAGCCCTGATCAAACGCTCTGACCCTGCTGAGGGATATACATGGATCGGACTCCGTGACATGGCCAAAGAAGGAAGTTGGATGTGGTCTGATGGGTGTGCAGCCAAGTATTTCTTTTGGTATAGAGAACAACCCGACAACAACAGACAAGATGAACACTGTGTACAGGACAACTTTGGAAATATGTGGAATGATTTGAAGTGTTCATATACTCTTCCCTCAGTTTGTGCATCTCGCACAACTTGTCCTTAAACTGAGATGTTACGTGTTCACCTGTTTTGTTAACATGATAACAATAAAGACACAGATGTAAACTTGTATATGTGTGTGAACAGAAGTCCTTTTGTCTAACCTTTACTCTCATGAATGTTACATATTCACACTGGTCGCTCCAGGGGTTAATCAGAGGAGTTATTTCTACACCTTTTTAAATACATTTAGTAAATAATATTGATGATGCATTATTATTACATTTTGATCCACAGATTTGAGCCGTTGCTTATTATTCCTGGTGTTCTACTTATTTGTTTGAACCACGCACAGTTGTATATCATTCAATGATCACATGATGTGGTCAGGTATGTACGGCACCTGGTGTGTGGATGACAGGGGCGGGGCTTCAGGGGGGGCTGTAGGGGCTCCCCGGGCCCGGGACGGTCGGGACTCAATGGGGGCCCGTCGCCGAGGCAGCAGGCTCCGCCCCCGAGATATTCGCCGGCGGGCCCTGCTGCCTCGCGCCACTGAGTGCACTGACGTTCGTGGTCATATTAGGTATAAAGTATTGTAGCCTATAATATGAGTTGAACTTGTGCTGCTATTTTCACACTCATATTTAACATTAAAACATGAAAAATTGCAAGTGAATCCCTTCTATTGTCTCCAAATGTATTTTGGGTAAAATCGTCATCAACAGCCGTCCATCAACATCATACGTAAATGAACGTCAACGTCATCATCAATCACTTGTCATTCAACAGAGCACTGCCTAAGCATGAGCAGTTATAAACACAAAAGTGGAGCTACAAAACGCAAAGAAAAAGATAAAAAGGAGGACCAAAAGGTCAAATTGTCCAAGCTAGATGGATATTTTTTTCGCCCTACTCCTCCTCCTGCGGGAGATGAACCTGAAGTTGTTGCCACTGCCAGCCGTGTTTCATCCCCGAGCCCCAGCCCGCCAACAATGTTAGTGGGGGTTAGCCAGATTTACAGGTAGGCTACAATCACGGACACACACTGTCAACAAGAAAATGTGAGTTTGTGGTAAATGTTGATATCATATGGTTGTTGTTACTTCGTGTAGCTCGGCCGCCTAGCTTATTTCCTTTTCTGTCTCTCGGCTGTAGTGATGATGATAATAGGGACGACTCAGCAGCTGCTAGCTGCTCGTCTAGAGGAGAGCCAGGCCTGACGCTTGACCAGCCGCACCCCTCCCCCTCCGGCTCCTTACCTGCTGCGCCGCAAGGTGAAGAAGTACCGGACACTGGGAATGAAAGCAGCAACAGGTCTCCTCCTCACGCTACGCCTACGGGTGAAACTCAGACCACGGATCATGATGTGTCCTGCAATTATCCTCTGGAGCGTTTTCCGACTGATCGGGCAAACTATTTTGAAAACATTGAGGATGCCAATATCAAAAGATATATCCTTAAAATGGGCCCATGCAAACCCAAAGGTCCTTTTCCCAAAGACAAGGATAACCGTTGCTTTTCAGAAAGCTATTACACCTCCACCACTAAAGTTGGGATGAAATTTCCACGCAGCTGGATGTGCTATTCCCCAAAATTGGACTGCTGCTACTGTGAGCCTTGCTGGCTTTTTGCCAACCGAAAGGCACCGTTCTACAACAATGCATGGGTAAACGGAATAAAAGACTGGAAACATCTTTCTACTAAAATTGAGAGGCATGAATCCACTCAAATACACCTTGGTGCATGCGTAGTATATGAGCAGTGGAAAACCAACGGCACAATAGACGCTGACATGGAGAGGAATGTGCGTAATGCCGCCCAATTTTGGAGACAGGTCGTGGAGCGCATTGTTAATGTAACTCTCACTCTAGCTTCAAGCAACTTGGCATTCAGGGGCCATCGAGAGGTTCTAGGTCAGGGAAAAGCTGGCAACTTTTTGTCAATAATATAATTATTGGCTCGCTACGACCCTGTTTTGAAAGAGCTAATCAACCGACAAGCAGGGTCAGTGAAATACCTCAGTCACCAGATTCAAGATGAGATTATTTACATATTATTTCAACATGTGAAAGCTGACATCATTGATGAAATAAACGAAGCCCCATTTTATTCCGTCATCATGGACACAACCTAAGATGTGTCAAAGATAGACCAGTTGAGTCAAGTGTACCGTTACATAACTGTTGTTAAGAACGACATGGATATTGCAACAGATATACAGATCAATGAAGTCTTTTGGGGTTTTGAAGTGAATGAAGGTTCATCAGCTTCAGAGCTTGAAAACAAAATCCTTGGTTCTATAGAGAAAAACGGATTAGATCTGTCTAAATGTCGCGGACAGGGCTATGATGGGGCGGCTAATATGAGTGGTGTGTATTCAGGCGTGCAAGCAAGAATAGCCGAGAAGGAGCCCCTTGCTCACTATGTTCATTGTGCTGCTCATAATCTCAACCTAGCACTCAACGACTCTGTTAAAAATGTCCCTGGAGTGAAGCAGTGCTATGACACTGTAGAGACGCTCTACAACTTTTTTGGTCACAGTATCAAACGATGGGCATTGCTCAGTGAGTTAATGACGCCAGAGAGCAGAACTATCACATTAAAACGCTTATGTCCCACTCGCTGGTCATCTCGCCATGATGCGCTTGTTGCGTTAAGGCACAGATATGGAGACATTATAAAAGCCCTCGTCAAAATATCCCTTACCAGTAACAAAAAGGATGAGCGCAATGAAGCAAGTGCACTCAAGAATGCCATAAGCAAATTTCGCTTTCTATTTTTGGTCAACATGCAGACCAAGATTTTGGAAAGCATAAATTGTGCTTCACAGTTACTGCAAGCAAAAGACGCGGATATTCTCAAAGCATCTACTCTACTGCAAAATGCCATCAGTGTTTTGGTGGAGTATAGGGGACAATTTGATGAGGCGAAGTCCGCCACTCTTGCCCTGGCTACTAAATGGGGAAGTCAAACACAGTTTGAAACAACCAGGGCCAGGAAAGTTAAGAGACACTTTGATGAACTTTCTGAAGACAGCCGCCTCACTGACGCAGAGAGCAACTTTCAGGTGACCGTTTTCAATGCATGTCTCGATATAATCATCCAGCAACTGTCCCAAAGATTCACCAGCTTAAATGCAACTGTGAACATGTTTGAGGCAATTCACCCCAACACACTACTGCAAGCAAAGGATGAGGATTTACACCAAGCTGCCCAGCGGCTTAGAGAGCACTACAGTCGGGACATCGCCGCCAGCTTCCCTGGCCAGCTGCTTTCTTTCAGAACCTGTTTCAGGGACCAAATACAAAAACTAAAATCTGTCGCGGATCTGGTAAACATGCTCATTGTTTACAACCCAGCAGTAACATCTACATTCAGTGAGGTTTGCACAGCCTTCATCTTATTTCTGACTCTTCCTGTCACCGTGGCAACCACCGAGCGCTCTTTCTCCAAATTAAAACTCATCAAAAACTATTTGAGGAGCACGATGGGACAGGAGAGACTGAGTGGACTGGCCTTGCTGTCCATCGAAAGTGACCGAGCCAAGAAATTGGACATACAGCGGATTGTGGACGAGTTCACGGAGCGCAAGGCTCGCCGAGTACCCTTCAAGTAGTGGTGAGTACACTTCAAATGTAATTTGTACACTAGCCTACTTGTACGTGAACGTATGGGCCGCCGTGCCAATTTTACACTGCTCTGCTCTCATGGTGGCTGCTGGCTGTCCATGGTGAATGGTGTGTCAGAAATGTAGTCATTTTATTAGGCTATGTTTTCGTTGTCCTTGTGGTTTGTTGGACTTTATGTCATGTTATATCATTATTATCTCTGATATATATTTATATTTCGTTTCTATACCCTTTGTAGAAACGAAATCTTAAATATTACACCTTTTCTTTAGTTACTTTTCTTTCAAACATTGTTTTAAATTGTAATCTTACTGACTGAGCGACTTTTTACGCACGAGCGTCAGATTACCCACCCCGGACTCCCGATATTTTTGTCAAGCTTTATTGGGTTGAAAGGGCCCGGTCATGTGGCCCCGCCCCCCGGCCCGGGTCTGATATGTGCCGCCAGTGGTGGATGACCAACGGGCTGAACTCGCTCTTTTCTGTTGACCCTATAGTCCTTCTTTGGTTATTGTTTGTGTTCTTTTGTTCAGTCAACTTTAAGTTTTGCACAGATTTGATTTAGGAATGCTTCAAAGTGATGAGTCTTAGCGACATGATTTATTGGGAAAAGTACCATCACTCTTTTTCTGGTTATGTGAACAGGTGTTTAATGGACAGGGACACTACGGATCATGTTTCTCTTTCACATGGACGTAAAAGTATAAACCTAAAATGTACTCAACAGCACTATTTTCTGATAAACAAGACATTCATCCTCTCTGTTGTTTTAAAGCAGGGGTGGGGAACCTCCGGCCCCCGGGCCCTATACGGCCCGCGAGACCATTTGGTACGGCCCTCGAGGTCATTTATAAACACACGCAAAAAAGAAAAACATGACAGAAATCTAGACCGCAAAAAAATTAAACAAGCAAGTGCCTGTTTTTCCTGGCCAAGGTCAGGGTCCTTGAACACAACACGAGCCTAACTTGGTGTATGTCTCGTCTGACAGGGGTGTAGTTCTGACGGAGAGCACCAGAACACCGCTCCGGCACTTCAGTACCCATAAGGAGCCGTACACATGCCGCAGTTTCTGCGTGGCTGTGTCTTTAGTTGAAAGCCCAGTGGCGATCTGTTCATCTGTCACACTGATCATACAGTCAATAACTTTGTTGTTATTAGCATCTGGTTAGCTAGCTATGCTAACGAATATAAGAAGCTTTTTCTACAACCAGTGAGGTAAAGGCACATCTTTATATGATCATTATAGTTATCCAAAAATAAGAGAATAAAGTAAACAGGTATAAAATACTATATGACAGTAAAAAAAAGTTGTTATTAATAAAGAAGAATACAGTTTGAAAGGAGAGTGATTTGTAAAATATCCATAAAGAAAAAGAAATCTGTTTACAGTTCTGTTTCATCTGGGTGTTGAGAGATGTTTCCATAGAGCTCCTAATGTTGCTCTCAAAGTGCACCAGATTGATGCTTTTAACTTCAACATTTAAAAAGAGCATGCCCCCCGGACCCCCCTAGAGGAGGTTAGGTCCCCCCCCCACTTAAATCATGTCCACATGGATAGGAAACTAAATACATTTACACACATCTTGTGTCCATATCTTTCTGTTTGGTGTTCATGCCACACCGTGCACGTGCATGCATCATCATGGTGAGAGATCTGGAGGTTGCTTTTTCTTTGCACAGCATGAAAGAAAGGCCAAATGAATGGGCTGTGATTTTAGTCTTTTAAGCAGAGGTCAATCATTTGTACGGCCCTCGGAGGATGTTGAAGAAATTGAAATGGCCCTTGAGAGGAAAAAGGTTCCCCACCCCTGTTTTAAAGGAAGACTAACGAGAGGAGGGCTTGAGCTATCTGATATAGTTAAGATTACAGAGTATAATATATATATATATATATATATATATATATATATATATATATAGCACTATTCAATATACCGTAGTACTTGCTTGGAGTGTATTCAGGCAGGCATGGCGTGAAACTCAAAAAGTGGCAGCATGGTTACAGACATGTTTATCATCACCTCAGATTTCAATGTGATTCATATCAAATGAATGATTCTTGGTTTTTGTTGGGAAACAAAAACAATCTAAATGATTCAAACATAAACCTTTGGTTGATCATCATTTTCAAAAAAAAGTCAAACTTCTTGGGTTTTTCCTTTGTGTGTTATTTGATTGAAGAGGTACTGGAAAATAACCGGGTGAAAGCAAAGTGCCCACAATCCTTCTGTGCATTGCTGACTAATGCAAACGGACCACACCCTGGACGACAGTGTTACAGTTTAAACTCCCCAAATAACCCACAACTAGAGGATCAGCTTCAGTTCAAAGGTCATGGAGAGGAAGGAGGGAAGGAGACAGAAATAGTGTATATGGTGAATTGGCAGCATTTATATAGCACTGTTCCACTCTCGTGAGCCCTCAAATGACTCTGACATAAGTCCAGCTGAACAGCAGGATACACACGTTCATATAGTGCATGCACCTGCTAAGGGAGAACAAGGTTCACACTCACACTGACCGCCATGCAATCAGGAGCAAGTTAGGGTTCATTCTCTTTGTCTCTTGGAGTTCAGGAGAGCCCAACAATGATGGAAATGAAGACTGTCCACACCAACTTCCCAACTGGCAATTTTGGATCACACATGGAATGATTTCCATTATTATTCTTATCACTCAGTTCGTGCATCTGGCTTGGTTTGTGTTTAGCAACGGAGATATGACATCTTATTGAACCAGGTCACTGCTCACCTGTTACTCTGTTAACGTGCCTTTGGCCACAAGACACAGATGGACACTCACTGTGTATGAAAGTCCTGTTTGTGATATATGCAGCATAATAGTTCCCTTTGTTAACAAGGAAACAATGCATTCTTCAGACACTTTGACAGCACATCTCCCCTTTGAAGCCAGTCTCCTGAACTGTTGCTGAGCAGCAGACAGTGCAGCCTCTAAGTTAGAGAAAAGTGCTGAATGTTTCAAATGTAGCTTAGTAGCCATTTAGCATCAGGGTGCAAGGCTTTGCTGGAGTGACATTAAGAAAGTCAAAAGAGTCAGTCTGGAGTGCAGAATGTTTGAACATGAGGCATCATTTCTCTTTATTCTGAGAGTCTCGTTTGAAAGATGCTTTCTGTTAAACCTATTCAGCAATTGTTGCTCAGCAAGATCTCCTAAATCAGAGCTGTGGTCTGTTCCTATTCAGGGCCATAGAAAGGCCTTGTGGCAGTCGTTTGACTGTTCCCCTGTACATTATGCCCACACATCAAAACACATCTCTGCTCACTGTTATCAGAGCATTCGTATTGTACCATCTTCCTGATTGTATTGTATATTGTTTATATTTGTGTTCCTGTGCCATGTTTAGAGATTTAGTAAAGTGCAAGTGCGTTTTCAGAAGGAAACACTTGTGTGCTTTGGAGCTACATGCTGTAATGTCAAAGTACCTGTTGGGCCTTGTAGCCACTGGAGGGCAGCAGAGGAGCAAGTCAGAGCGACGATGAGTTGTGAATGAAAAGAAACACGAGACACAAAGCAACAAGTCTCCCTGCCTGAAATGAATACATGATGTTTGATACGATATATCCACACAAGCTTTTGCTCTGTTTTGCCTAATGTTCATCTTCATTTTGAACAAGCTGGGAATTATATGTGGTAATGTGGTGTCTCAATGAAATGTTTACAAAGCTTTAGTGTGATGGGCAGCTTGGTCTTCACGTGCTAGGAAGCGTTTTAGAAAACAGACCATCATCCCTCCCGACCAACATCTTCTGGAGATTGTAAAGAACATTTGTTTTGATCTGGCAATGTTTAGCACTGCCAACATTTGATTTCATATCATTCACTCCTTGTTAAAAATGTATAGAAGTGTGGATGCATTTCACTTCAACATTAAAAAAAAAATCTTCCCGAGGTGAGGACCCCCCTAGAGGATGTGAGGACCCCCCTAGAGGATGTGAGGACCCCCCTAGAGGATGTGAGGACCCCCCTAGAGGATGTGAGGTCCACCCCCCAAATAAAGCAGGTTAAAATAATTAAATTGCATACATGTAAACACTGCAAACGGGTCCCACAGACCCAAACGGCACACAGAGGGTAAAGGTAGCATATCATAATGTTAAAAAGTGCTAAATATATACACTGCAAAAAACAACAAAAGATGAGTAAAAGTAGCTCACGACTTGTTTTATATTTTGAAAGTAGCTCTCATCCTAAAAAAGGTTGGAGACCCCTGCATTAGAGCGTAAACACTGTAACTATAAGTATCTGAAATAAATATGTGTAATGAAACAAATACCAATAACTGTATTGCATTGTTTTCTTATGCACAATTACTTCATACTGTCTTTGTCTTTTTCGTTCTGTATTTATTGGGCCCCCCTCAGAAAATAACTGGCCCCAGCCTGGCCCCCCCACTCAAAGTGATCTAGAACCACCACTGCCTGACTATCTACAGTATAGGAGTAGCAGACCTCCCGATAGTGATGGCAGTTTGACACTGAGGGTGTTTCTCAGTGTCGAGTACGCTTGCTTGGTAGCACATGTCTTCCGAGCGTCTTGCTTCAGAAGCGAGGCAAGAATCCTTCCTGGCATTCGGAAAACGAAGAGTGGAACAGGCGAGCAAGTGTGCAGGTTTGCGTCATATGAGAAGCCCCGCCTTACAATTTCCGCCACAGATTTGAGGAAATTGGTCCGTGCGCAAAGCATTGTGGGGATTTTAAGACCGCGGAGTCTACACATGTGCAGCCTCAACATTTCTCGCTACGAAGTACGCCGGGCTCGGTAGAATTCCAAGTATGCTGGACATTGGAACAGTCCTTCGGCGGCACTCGATGACGTAGTATGCTTGAAATCGTGGCTCTGGAGCAGCTTTACTCGACATTGAGAAACACCCTGAAGCTTC
The DNA here is from genome assembly GCF_902827175.1 of Gymnodraco acuticeps. NCBI lineage: Eukaryota > Metazoa > Chordata > Actinopteri > Perciformes > Bathydraconidae > Gymnodraco > Gymnodraco acuticeps. Next base: position 139,060 of record NW_022990918.1, read on the forward strand.
GATGTGTGCTTCAAACCTGGACTTCCTATTCCGCGCTTCGAAGCTTGCTTCAAATCACGTGACCTCTGACGTCCGAAGCAGCAACTGCTTCATTGCCTGAAGGAATCACTTGACTGTCCAATCACTGCCTCGTCTCGATTCTGACAGGTGACAGGTTGGAACAGTTTCAAATTTGAGCGCGACCCATTAAGCGGCCGCTTAGGGCCCCGCAGCCACAAGGTCCCAAAAGTCTAGGACCAGCCCTGGCTTCAACCCTTTATAACCGCTCTAAACAATGCGCAATGTGTGGGTTGTTGTCGTAGTTTGCGTTGTCGCTGTTGAGTTGTTTTTTTAATTGGATCATTAGAGCAAGCCAGGAGGAAAGATAGGTCGTTCTGGCTCGGGAAACACTTCAACATGTGGAGAAGTTGTGAACAAAAAGACAATTATCAGTATTAAAACAAAAGTTAAATAGTTTAAAGAATAGATAGCCCATGGGTAGAGCCGGCAGCCCGCATGAGGCGAGATCCTCCGGTTCAAATCCTGGAATGGATGAACTTTTAATCATTGCCCGCTTTTCAACTTTAATACTATAACTGATAAAAGGCCCTCTCCGGCCAAAAGAACGCCTTTAGAAAAATACAAAATAAAAAGAATAATGTAGGCTACCTCAATAAAGATCTTTGAGTGTTCCCCATGACCCCATCCCACATAATCACCCCCTGCCATAATTACACAAGCACACCCAACCATTTCCAGCACTCTCTTCTCATAGAACATGATATTCAGTCTTAGTGTGTGAGTGCATCGAATATTTGTCAAGGCAAAGATACGTTAAACCCACTGCAGCCTTGCACTTCACCAGGAGAGGTAAATGCACATGTGGCAAAACATCATAATTATTTGTATGTGTAAATAATACTGTAAATATTGTGATCATTATTACTTTCTATCAGTTTCCTATTTCTACGACATTTCGCTCACCTTTATTGTGACTCTAATGAAATGTTTATATTTTAAAATGTGCTGTTTATTTAGGGATTTTATTAAGACTGTACTTTATGCAATGTTTAATGCCTAAACACACTGCTGCTCATGTACACAGTATATAACTCATTGTACACTTCGACACTATTGTTTTCCTTTCTGATGCTGTGTTGGTGATTTTCGAGCAATCTCTGAAGGAATCATTTATTTTGGGGTTTATTAAGTTATATCTTATCTTAAAGAATAATCAATAATATTACGCGGCTAACTTTTATTTGGCTTCTTTAGTCATACTCATGTTTTGGTATCATTTGCTATTTTCTTCGGCTGTTAAGATTCACTTTTAATTGTTGTTATATCAAAATCAAATATAGTTGTAATGCTATATTTGTTTTCTGAAATGGATGCAGTTGTTGTCTTTGGTCACTTGAGGGCAGTGCACACACAGTAATGGTATTCTGCTAAACTCCTAATAAACAAATACACAAGTTACTGTGCACAAAACAGGAGATACATATTATTATTCAAAAGACAGTCATTTTAATGTCTTCATACAAGGTGGGGTATATTTAGTTTCCACTCAATTTGCTGGAGCTGAGAATGACAAGAAAAACATTACCAAAAAGCACTTTTAAAAAAAAGAGATTTCTTCATAAAAATGTGTTCCTTTTTATTGGATTGCATTTTGTAAATGTGTTTTAGAGGTCTCGTATGGATAAAGTTAATTAAAATAATACAACATTGCTGAATTTCTTGGAGTTGACACGATATCTAAGGTTTTTGAACACGTTTTGGAGATACAGGTGATGAATTATGACATTAGTATGAAATAAGGTGGCATAATTTACATACTTTACAGCAATATAACACAATAGAGTATAATTTAAATATGTAAACTACATTCGAGTATAACATAGGCTACAGTAGTAGGCCGATAATACAATATATTGTAATATATTTATAGTATAATATATATATAAAGACTGTCAAACATCCTTTTTATGACTTAAATATTGGTATAAACATAAGTTATTATATCCATGACATTTCAAGTTGTCTTGTTGGAGAGTTCTTTAACTTTAAAAATCTAATTATTATACAGGTGACATAACTGAGCAGACTTTGGGTCATTTTGCCCCAAACAAACATGGCAGTCTTATGTCGCAATCGAAGGTCACACTCACACTTGCTTCTGATTGGTCAAGACACCATAGCGCCCGCCCTCCCCTTGCTCCTATGTGGCCTATCGCTGCTCTGAACCCTCCTCCTGCCTGTCACTCCAACTTCCTGCAGCCAATCAGGTGCCTTTGTCCTTTTCACATTACATTCCGCCGGGCACCGTGCTGAAGCTGAAACCTCCAACATGTCGGCTGTGTTCCCCATGTGTTTGCGGACGACCAGGGGCCTCCTGAGGCTCAGGAACTGGGCAGAAGGTGCCTCTTCCCCGGCTGTGCTGGACCTGGTCCGGACCCTCTCAACGGACAAGCCTCCAGCCGGGAATAGCAGTGCTACGGGCGGATTGGCTCAGGCTATTTTACAGACGAAGCTCCAGCAGCAGAGTCAGGTGGGGAGAGATAACCTACTTATTTGCGCTCGATTTGATTACCGGCGTGGCCGGCGGGTATAGCGTTAACATTACATCGAATGCAACCCCGCCCACACGAGATGCCCGTGTAAATAAAATCGAAGCCACTTCTCTGACATTTCTAGCTTGTAGGTTAGGCTAAAAAGCTAGTTTACATCTTAATATGTAGCTTATATTCAACACATGACCAACTTTAATGGTTTAATACTCTGTGTTATTTGTCACAATTAAATGCCAACTCTATTAATGTAATAATTCGACTGCATTTTGCGTGTTTTCTGAATGAATGAACCTGAGATTAGGGCTGCTAACAGGTTAGCATCTTAATAGCATGCGTTTTTACAGGTGTATCTCTACACATGTTAGAGACACGTTAGTTTAACAGGTTTTACTTGTGACTGTGTGTTACATTTACCAACAGAATAATGAGTTAAATTAAAGCTGTCTTACACTGGTTAGCTGTAAGAGTTAGCATCATGTTAGCCTTATCTCTATAGCTCACTGACATCATTAGGGCTAGTTTTAGCTCCCCAAAGACACTACTATTAAACTATCTGTCCTTGATAGAGCTCCATGTTATCTGTAAATCAGCAGCTGCTAGATAAACTGTGATGACAGCCAAGGTTTGTTTGGTTTGAAGGTCATAACAGACCCCCACCCCCTTTTCTCCCCTGTCCTCCCCGCCTTTACTTCTTATGAGACCCACTCGGAAACCCAAAGATCTGCAGCACACTGACCACATGTGACTGAAAGACAGATTATTTGGGTAACATGTCAAATAAATGACACAAACAATGACTTGCACCACAGTTCAGAAGTTTGTCATCAGCTGATACCTTCTTCTTCCCTTCAGTAATGTCTATTTTAACATAAGAAACGGTGTAATTAAGATATTTAATGATGTATGTTTAATATATGACCCCAAAATAAGACAAGTGAACCCCTTATATGTTCCCACACTGTTGCATAACAGTTGACAGTCTTAATTGTTTACCCAATTAATCAGATTATATGCATTAATGATGATTATCTTGATGATTACCTTTTTTTGAAAGCTTCAATAGTCAACCCTTCAGTGTTGTGGTCAAACATATTGTGATATTTCATCTACTTTAGCCCTTTTTCAAGACATCGCTCTATTCTTGGGGACATTTTCATTGGATCTTTCGTATTTACCTATTTATAGACCAAAAGGTTAAAGGTTAAAGGTTAATCCCAAAATAACCAAGAGATGACTATTTAAGGAAACCAATTATTATTAAAAAACCCTACTATCAATGATGAGGTGATGCTTGATATCATCGGACCAAAAGTAATATTCTTCTTGCATCACGGCAGCTCCGTGTTACATAAACAAAGGCAACAAGTAAACATACATTTGAAACAGCATTTAATTTGTAAAATTCAATATATTCAACATACATTTGGTCTTGACTTGAACTGTGTTTGATTTAGGAATTAGGATGTAATCGGGTTGTATTCATCACCACTCATTTCAGGCTAAATCCCCAGATTTATACATGACACACACACACACACACACACACACACACACACACACACACACACACACACTAAACACTATGAAATATCCAGAAAAGACGATAATACTCTCTAATATACCAATCTACTAAACATATAATCGTAGTGTAGTATAAACATTACAAAAAATTGGCGCAGTAGCTTGAAATGAAAAGTAAAATAAATCCTGTGAGGTAGTGCTAGTAGCGTGCACTGTTTTTAAATTGTTGTTATTGTCCAGGGCAGCGTCCTCCTGCACACCATTTAAATCAAAACAGTTATATATATTCATAATATAAGTGATCTGTGTTTGACTCAAAGGTAGGTAAGAATGGAGAAACCAGCTCGAGTGCGCTAGAATTTGAAAGTACGCAGCCAAAGAAATCAGACTTCCTTACAGAGCCCCTCCAACACACACGAACGCGCACATGACCAATGAGGGCACGAGATGTTGCTTTTTACAGCGCCACGGCTTCCACTTGCTATCGGGATGTTAAGAGCATTCCATGGAATATAACAAGTGTTTCTGAAGTCAATTACCTACCCCACCTTTAAGTATTAGGATGTAATCGGGTAGTATTCATCACCACTCATTTCAGGCTAAATCTCCTAAACACAATATTAATATATTTTAATATCTTGTTGTTGTTTTGGGCCAGCCTGGTGAGGGGGAGAAGGAGGGAGAACAGAAGCAGGAGAAGAAGCAGAATGACAACACGGCCTACGCTAAGAAGATAGTTCTTAGACTGGCGGCTTTAATGGGGGTCGGAGGAGCCGTGGGCATGATCTACCTGTTCGGTGAGTGTTTCCTCCATACTGCGTTTACTGTGTATTTATAATACTGTGTTTACTGTGTATTAATAATACTGTGTTTACTGTGTATTTATAATACTGTGTTTACTGTGTATTTATAATACTGTGTTTACTGCAAAAAGTCTGTATCGTTCCACTCACTGGGGGGGGGGAGATTTGAAAATTCAATTCAAAATGTTGCCCCCCCAACAGAGGGATGTCCTTGTCCTTTTTCGTTGTCGTCATTTCAAGCGATAAAAACTCTCGATCTTCTCAATTTTTTTTGGGTGCCCTCGGCTCGAGTTCCGCGCGTTCCGAGCTGAATAAGAGCGTCAAATTACGGCAAGACGCCCCCCTGGGTGCGCGAAAAAAAAAGAAAAGTTTTAACAACATTATTTATTGACTTTTCATTCCGGTATAATCATTTTGCGCAAAGATGGCACTGTTTGTCAGAGCACTTCATCCTTCTGGGATTTCATGAAGAACAGCTCCAACGCCTGTGTGTATGGGAACGCCTCTGGTGCTGGTCCATTAACTGCCAGTGTTTCCCACAGATCTGAAATATACTTTGGGGGGTGGTGGTAGCGGGGGGGGGTTGAGGTGACGTGCAACAACATTAACCTTTCTGTTGGTCGCTTGTTAGCAGACCCTTCACGCGATGGCAGAGCGAACAGGTACAGGTACAGGTACAGGCAGGGTCCATAATGATAGCCCTATAGTTTAAATCTACTACCCACACATGAACATATGGAAATGGGTTACTATTTAAAAAAATAAATGTATTTATTAATGTATTTAGGAACCTATCCATGTGATTTTTAGTGGGGGTCGACCTCAAATCCTCTAGGGGGGTCCAAGGGCATGCCCCCCCGGTAAGATTTTATTTTTTATTTTGGAGTTAAATGCATCAATCTGGTGCATTTTGAGGGGAAAATAAAGAGACTAGATCTATGGAAACACCTATATTTAACAGAACTGTATACATTTCAATAATCATAAAATCAAGGCCATAACCAATAACATACCATTTCCAATATGAACAAAACACTGAAACTTGTTTATTAATTTAGTTTTGGTTCATTTATAGTTGTGAGTGTGTCTGTGCTCCTGAATCAGCCTCTCCTGTCTCCCTCCTCTCCCCCCTCTCCCTCCTTTCCTGTCTCCCTCCTCTCCCCCCTCTCCATCCTCTCCCCCCTGCTCCTCTTTGAGGCAGCAGCAAAGACTAGTTTTCTCTCAACAAGTTTTAAAAGTGTATCTTACCTTTTTTCACCTAGTTAACTTTTTATTTATTTATTCATGCATATTTTACTAATCACATTACATTTCATTTAGCTGACGCTTTTATCCAAAGCGACTTATAATGACCGATTACAGGGACATTCTCCCTGGAGTAACTAAGGGCTAAGTGCCTTACTCAAGGGCACACTAGTGGTGGTGTTCCTGGCGGGATTTGAACTCACAGCCTTCCGATCTTCAGCCCACCTCACTCTCCATTAGACCACCACTACCCTCTCTAATGGAAATATGTGTTTACATAAATGGTGACCACACCGTTTGAGACCCACTGAGAACTTAGACTAAGTTAACTATCTAAACACTCGGAGAGTCCTTACCTCACCTGAGCTGAGGTTATCCCGAGCTTGAATGACACACAGAGACCAATCAAGGGCTTTGATTTATGATCTGTATGACAGTGGCCATGTCAGCAGGCCACATCATGTGGACAGCCAGTCACCCTGTGTGAGGCAGGCCACTTAACAGGCCAGAAGGAGGCGAGATCAGAGCAAGGGAGCGAGGGATCATTGTCTACAAGTTAATCGATCGCAGATGGCGTCGTGGTCACGGACGAATAAAAAAATATATACGCCCCCATGTGTGGGGGCGTGGCTGGTGGGCGCTGGTTCGCTGACGTTGTCCGTGGCAACAGGAGTGACAGTCTGCACACACACAAGACCGCAATTATGGCTGAAGCAAAAAAGCCCAAAATATATAATTTTCACTCCGAGTGGGAGGATGATTATTTTTGTATCTATTCCAATTCAAAGTCCATCTTTCTCATCTGCAATGCGAGCGTGGCTTTGATCTGAGTACTTCTACTTTTACTCAAGAACAAGATCTGAGTACTTCTACTTTTACTCAAGAACAAGATCTGAGTAGTTCTACTTTTACTCAAGAACAAGATCTGAGTACTTCTACTTTTACTCAAGAACAAGATCTGAGTACTTCTACTTTTACTCAAGAACAAGATCTGAGTACTTCTACTTTTACTCAAGAACAAGATCTGAGTACTTCTACTTTTACTCAAGAACAAGATCTGAGTACTTCTACTTTTACTCAAGAACAAGATCTGAGTACTTCTACTTTTACTCAAGAACAAGATCTGAGTACTTCTACTTTTACTCAAGAACAAGATCTGAGTACTTCTACTTTTACTCAAGAACAAGATCTGAGTACTTCTACTTTTACTCAAGTACAAGACCTGAGTACTTCTACTTTTACTCAAGTACAAGATCTGAGTACTTCTGCTCAAGTACAATATCTGATTACTTCTACTTTTACTCAAGTACAAGATCTGAGTACTTCTACTTTGACTAAGTACAAGATCTGAGTACTTCTACTTTTACTCAAGTACAAGATCTGAGTACTTCTACTTTTACTCAAGTACAACATCTGAGTCCTTCTACTTTTACTGAAGTACAAGATCTGAGTACTTCTACTTTTACTCAAGTACAAGATCTGAGTACTTCTACTTTTTACTCAAGAACAAGACCTGAGTACTTCTACTTTTACTCAAGTACAAGATCTGAGTACTTCTACTTTGACTCAAGAACAAGACCTGAGTACTTCTACTTTGACTCAAGAACAAGACCTGAGTACTTCTACTTTGACTCAAGAACAAGACCTGAGTACTTCTACTTTGACTCAAGAACAAGACCTGAGTACTTCTACTTTTACTCAAGAACAAGATCTGAGTACTTCTACTTTGACTCAAGTACAAGACCTGAGTACTTCTACTTTTACTCAAGTACAAGATCTGAGTACTTCTACTTTGACTAAGTACAAGATCTGAGTACTTCTACTTTTACTCAAGTACAAGACCTGAGTACTTCTACTTTTACTCAAGTACAAGATCTGAGTACTTCTACTTTTACTCAAGTACAATATCTGAGTACTTTTACTCAAGAACAAGATCTGAGTACTTCTACTTTTACTCAAGTACAAGATCTGAGTACTTCTCCTCTGGCTGCAGGGAAACAAAATGTGATTGACAGATCCTTTGACCCCGCCCCCTCCCAACCGTCTCCACAGTGATGTTGTAAACAAGTGTTTTCATTGGTCTATCCCCATCTGCTTCCTGTGTGTAGGCCCCGCCCACAAAGGGGTGGGGCTAGCTGTCAGCGAGGAGTCACACTACAGAGAGACTCTTAATTCAGTTCAGAAAATACATGAAGGCAGTTTAACTTTGAGTTTTAAAATCTAGTGACTCATTTTTCCTGCAGTTTGGCTTTTCAGTGAAGAGGACTTTAAGGACTTGTATTGAGTTTTGGGGATTTAGATTTTTAGTGACCTTTAAAGTCGCTATGTTTTCCTGGACGAAGGAAGCCTCGTTTGGATTTCACTGCTTTTTATTTGACATCAATGGATTACTGGGAATTAATGATTGATTATTTTCAGAAACTTCTTAGGATGCTTAGGAAGTTAAATATCACCCATTTTCTTTTGTTGGATTCTTCCCTCTTACTTTAACGTTTACTTTCTACCCTTATCTCCTCACCTCGTCCGTTTCATGGATTATTTCCGATGTGGATTAACTGAATTGGGATTATTGTTCTTTTGTTATTTGGGATTTATGAATGCCTCGGCTTTGTGGATTAATCCTTTAAAGTTGTTTGAAGATTATAACCTGGAAACAAAACAAATACAGCGGCCTCTTTCTGATTGGTTCCCCTGCAGATAGGTTTGTGAAACACTGGGTTTGACTGATAATAGTTCCAGGTGTTTTCTGTGCCTCTCCTCTCTGACCTTTCATGCAGGTGTTTATTAATGTGATCAAACTAGAGAAATGCTGAAGTGAGTTGCATGTAAGGAAAAGTAAAACATGTTGTCTTTTGTGTGTCTTATATTTGGGCTGCAACAAGTGATTATTGATCAACCTGTTGACCACAGGAGAGCAGAACCTTATCGTGTTAAAGCTGCAGCTGGAAGATATTTGACCATTTATTTTTATTATACGTTTATTTAATGTGTGTGTGTGTGGGTGTGTGTGTGTGTGTGTGTGTGTGTGTGTGTGTGTGTGTGTGTGTGTGTGTGTGTGTGTGTGTGTGTGTGTGTGGTGTGTGTGTGTGTGTGTGTGTGTGGTGTGTGTGTGTGTGTGTGTGTGTGTGTGTGTGTGTGTGTGTGTGTGTGTGTGTGTGTGTGTGTGTGTGGTGTGTGTGTGTGTGTGTGGTGTGTGTGTGTGTGTGTGTGTGTGTGTGTGTGTGTGTGTGTGTGTGTGTGTGTGTGTGTGTGTGTGTGTGTGTGTGTGTGTGTGTGTGTGTGTGTGTGTGTTGTGTGTGTGTGTTCAAATGTTTATTTACAACCCTTAACATTTATTTCATTAACTTTTCTCTTTCTTTTTTAGGCACCAACTCGCAAGACGATCAAGGAAACGTGGTGAGTGTTACTGTCACACACACACACACACACACACTCTTTCTACAGGTGTGATTTTGCACAGTACCTGTCAGCGCCTGTGTTTCTTCCCGTCAGCACACTTTCGACATGTCTCTGTGAACTTGCTCCTGCTTTCCCCCTTCTTTATCTGTGGTGGTGTTTTGTTCCTCTTCCTGTTGTAAAGGACACACTTCTCAGGTGTGTGTGTGTGTGTGTGTGTGGGGGAGAGGAAGCAGCACACTTATCTCTCCTGCCTTTGTTCCTCTGAGGCACACTCCTCATGTATCTGAGACACCAGGTCCGTCTGAGAGGAGCGTTTTGCACAGACTTCAAAGGGTTAATTGATCCTCCTCTGATCACTAACGACCTTCACTTCCCCTCCT